>NC_038246.2:47044772-47086740 GCF_000004515.6 Glycine max
GGCAAATTGTGTATTTTTTATTTTTAAAAAAAATTAGTTGTATTTCATTTTTTTATATTAAAAATAGGTATGTTTATTAAAAAAATGTATGATTGCATGGTGGTATGAAATAAATTATAAACTTTAATAGTAAATAATATGTATGTTTTTTTGTAAGATATGTTTAATTTTTTTTCAAAAATAGTGATTAGGGTTAGTAGCTAGGTTTTAGTTTATTACAAATTGTAGATATGTATAGGTTAGTGTTTAGTGGCTAGGGGTTAGTTTAGTGCCTAGGGTTGACCTTAGGGTTTAGTTTAGAGCTTATATATGGTGGTATGTTATTGGTAGTTTATCAAATTGTAGAATTGTGATGGTTAGGGTTAGTGGCTAGGGTTTAGTTTATGGCTTTGGGTTTAGGTTAGGGTTTGGTGTTACAAATTGTAGATATGTAGTGGTTATGGTTAGTGGCTAGGGTGTAGTTGAGGGCTTAGGGTTTAGTGTAGGGTTTAGCATTACAAATTGTTGATATGTAGTGGTTGTTTTTAGTGGCTAGGGTTTATGTTAGGGTTTAGTGTTACAAAGTGTATATATGTAGTGGTTATGGTTAGTGGCTAGGGTTTAGTTTAGGGCTTAGTGTTTAGTTTAGGGTTTAGTGTTACAAATTGTAGATATGTAGTGGTTATGGTTAGTGGCTAGGGTTTAGTTTAGGGCTTATGATTTAGGTTATGGTTTAGTGTAGGGTTTAGTGTTACAAGTTGTAGATATGTATTGGTTAGTGTGAGTGGCTAGGATTTAGTTTAGGGTTTATGGCTTAGTGGTACGAAGTGTAGATATGTAATGGTTAGTGTTAGTGGCTAGGAGTTAGTTTATGGCTTAGGGTTCAGTTTATGGCTTAGGGTTTAGGGTTGAACGATATGGACTACAAAAAAAATTATAGCAAACTTTAGGGAACAACTAATTTAACTTATTAATACTTCAAATAAATACAAATTTTACACCTAAATAATTTCATTTTTTACTTATACTATATTTAATATGTAATAAATAAATAATTCATAATTTCCAAAAAAAAATTCACTATAAGGACTACAAAAAAAACTATCAAAAACTATACCAAACAACTAATTTAACATATTAATACTTCAAATAAATACAAATTTTGCACCTAAATAATTTAATTTTTTACTTACATTATATATAATTTCTAATAAATAAATAATTCAAAATAAAAAAAAACACTACAGGTACTAAAAAATAAACAATCAAAAACTATAACATATTAATAATTAAACTAAATATAAATTTTTGGCAATTTAAAAATAAATATAAAATAAATTCAAACCTTTATGGATGAAGTACATCCGTAAGCTTTATACGGATATAGTTCATCCGTATGCTTTTATACGGAGTACTTCATCTGTATAAAACATACGAATGAATTACATTCGTAGGTATAAATTTAAACTTATGGATGTAATTCATCCGTAGAACTCATGCGAATGAACTACGTCCGTATGTACAAAATAACATATCTACTACAACACCAATTACCCAACAAAGCCAAAAAATGTGTACCTCCGTTGAAAAAACACAACACCGGTAATACTTTCACCTTCATGGAACTGCTACCTCTCTCAACAATTGCAAAACGACCACCAACCACAGAAATCGTACCACAATCACAAAACCAAGCCTTTAACACAAATAAAACAGCACTACCAGTCCCATTTTAAAGAAAATCAGGCAGAGGCAATTATACCATTTTAAAAATGTGTTGGGTGCACTAGTAATAATTCTGGGTGCACCTAGCAACACCCTTAAAGCACTATGGTCTGTATGAACAAAAAAAAAAGTCACAATGCTTCTTTTATATAGGTGTTAGGCCCAACCAATTCTAAGGCCTCACTAGGAACATATGAAGTTCCAAATTTACGGTGACTATTTTTTTTATGATATGATATATAGTTGTGAATTTATTTATTTTACATAATATAGTAGGGAGACTATGGAATTTATTTAAGCAACAATCGAGGTCTTTGATGCCAATTAAAACCTGTTAGAGAAACTGTTGGTGCATCCAAAAAGCCATCGATCTGCATAATTACACGAAGTATCGTTTTTGTGTTTCCTGCTATGATACTATTTTGTCCTCTATGAAATTATAAGAAATAATGTTCAAACTCAACTGAGGCAATCTACTGCTAAGTTAATCTTGAAGGGAAAACAAAGGCTAACTAATTTAACTGATGATGATGATAATTGATGCACAAGTCTTCAAATAATCTTCAACAACCCATATCTGTCTAATTAAGTTCATTTCCGTAGTGACCAGCTAGCTGTTTGTTGGACGATGTGATCTGGTGTGCCTGAAAATCTGGTTTCTTGTTCATGAATGTGCTTTAGTATTGAACCTATACATGAATGTTTCCCACTATTGTTTCGTGCATTTCCTTTTGCATAATGGAAAATCCATTCCTAAATGTAAATTGCAGCCCAGAATATAAACTTTCCATAATACAATGAAAAATGAAGGAAACAATAATAGGAGTGCAGGAAGCAATAACCACGAATGTAAAGTCCAAACTTTAAAACTTTGGGAAATAAACTAAGCAAGATGGGTCTGAGCTCAATTACGGGGTAACAACTAACATATCCGTGGTCTCTGCACAAATAAAATTTGTTTATAATATGATATGATCTGATAGTACATGATTAAATGATAGAATAATTAACAAAATAAATTAAGATTAAATATATTTAAAGTTTCTTGTCATTGGTTACTATGAAACAACAATATATATGCATTATATACATATGTCCGTCCTGCATAGAAATTAGCAAGAAACTCTTTCTTTTCCCCTTTCTAAATAAAATATTCTTGTGGGTATTACTGTAAAATTATCTTTGCACGTACTATTATAGTTAAAAAAGACCTTCTTATAGTTATATTTTTTAGTATGTAAGATTTAAAATTGCTATTAATTATCCCCCCACCCCCCAAATACGATTGATTTACAGATTTATCATCCCAGCTGTTAAAAGAAATGTAAGAGACACATGTAATGTGAATATATATAAAAGCAAAGTAAAAACAGTGAAACCAATTAAAAGGAATGGAAGACATTAATTTGAAGTGTTGATTTACAATATTGAAAATATAATTTAATTGTCATGTAGGATATAAAATTTTATACTATCCATAAATCAGAAATAATTATTAAAATAATTTTTAATATAACTATTATAAAAATTCAATAAACGTATTATACATGACTATTTATAATTATATGATAATATAAAAGTATTTTATATTATGAGTATACTACTTAAAATAAAATCTGAAAAGTAATTATAATTATTATTATTATTTTACCTTCAAGTTTATTTTAAAATGGTTGTCAATAACTATAATTTAGTAATTATAGATAAAAGAGACAATTTAGAATATGTGTGCCTTAATATCATATCAATTTCACACAATATAACACGTTTTAATGTAAACATATTGAGATTAATGTAAGTCCATCTTAATATATCAATAAGTAATTGGTCTCAATAATTAAAATTAAATTCAATCTTTTTTAAGTAAGATTTTTAGTTTGAGTTTGGTATATATATTTTAGAAAATCAAAACTTTAAACTACTAAAAATATAAGTTAGTGTAAGTTAACAAATTTGATTGAAATTTATTTTTTCTTTATGATAGCTCAAAGATGGTTGCTAACAGAAATCTATTTATTACACTTTGAATTTATTTTAAGATAATTATAATTTGTTGGTATATTTTTTTTTAAAAAAAATAAGTAAATATATATTAACAATTAATTTTCTTGAAAAAATGCTAAAAAATACGAGATGAAATTAGTTTAAAATTATTATTAACCCTTAAAATTTTGAAACGAAATATTCAACATTTTCTCATAAAAATAAATTGGGATACGGTAGTGTTTTTCGTTAGTTATAGTTTTAGACCACCGATATATTTTTTCTTTTTATTACGTTTTACAACAGTGATATAAAATTTGGTTTACTACTTTTGGTACAGCATTAATTAAAATGACGAGAACATGATCCGAATAAGTGAACATTAATGATGAGCTTTAAGCAGATCAAAGACTTTGATAGCCCCACCCATCACCGTCGGATTGGAATACTTGCAATGGGCAAGGACAGATTCCATAACAGATCAGCCTCAACTCTGATTGCCCTTTTCTTCCTTCTCATTAAAAACTTATGTCTGATTCCTAAAATACCCCTCACCGTTTATTCTGGATCATATGTTCCATAATGATTTTTTAACATATTACGGAATAAGCATTTCGAAAGTATGATATTTTCATTATAAAATAGGTGTTCTAGACTACACCTTTCTATAAGGTGTTTGCCTCTTTTAATGTTTTACGAAATAAGCATTATGGAAGCATAATATTTTGTGAACTAAAATAATTAAATTCCAAAATTGTTTGGACACAACTTGAATCTCTCTTTTTTCTACACATTTTCTTTTTGTCTATTTTTATTTCAACAATACCTTTATATAAGTATTTAGTTTCATGATTCTATAAATTAAATTCCAAAAGTATGAAAAAATTGCATACTTTTCACAATTTATTTTTTGGAAACAAGTTTGTTCCTTTTTTTCCCCTTTTAAATTTATGGAATGAACCACAATGTTAATTATATAAGATTAGGGCCTTCAAGTGTTGTGTGTATAATAAGAACTTGCATAGAGTTGAAATAAAAATTAACGAAAAAAAAGGATAGCTATTTTGTCCTAATTAATACAAAAAAAAAAATCATATTAAGTAGCTATTTTGTCTAAATCAATTCCAATTGTCCAAAAATAATACAAAAATAATTTGGATAAAATATCTGTTTTGCCTAAATCAGTACAAATTGAAAACTTTAAATTAGGTAGATATACATCTCGTTAGATGGTTACAAATTAGATAAAGTAATGTTACTGTTATATAAAGTATTGTAAGATATATAAAGTAAAAACATTATATTAAATTAAATATAATAAAGGTAATTAGGGCCTGATGATGGTGTATGTCTAACGTCTTCATTCATAAAAATAAGGAAACAAATAAGATGTAATATTATCAAGGGAAAGATTAGTAAACGTCCATATTTATCTATTTAACATATGTATAGTGAGAAAAAGAAAAAAAATATAAATATAATAAATAATATGATATGATAGAAAGAGAAATAATAAGTATAAATTGAGTGTATGATATGTGAATTTATCTACATATCACCACCCTTATAAATTTTACTTACACGATAGGAATTTATCTTATTTTAAGTTTATCATTATCACTTGCTATTTTGAATTTGGACTGCGTTGTTCTAATCTCTCCATAGTTTTCCTCATATTTGTCATCTTCAGTCTTGTAACTCAAATATGGAATCTCTTTTTTTCTTCTCCCTATACCACCCTTGAGCCACTCCACCACCTCTTGCATGGTAGGCCTCTTCTCTGGGCTATTATCTGTGCACCTCATAGCTATCATGACCACAGATTTCAATTGCTCTAAATCAAAATGCCCCTTCAACTTTGGATCAGCAATATGAATGAAGTTACCCTTTTGGACATGTGGTGTGACCCATTGAACTATGTCCCTTTTCACTCCACCAGGGAGTTTCTCAATTGGTTTCTTGGCACTCACAATCTCCAAAAGCAAAATCCCAAAACTGTAAACATCACAGCTCCCAGAAACCTTCCCCCACATAGCATACTCTGGCGCCAAATATCCAAGGGTGCCTTTAACCCTTGTTGTGAGATGGCTTACACCTTCTGGTATCAACTTAGCAAAACCGAAATCAGCAACCTTGGCTTCAAATTCAGTGTCTAAAAGAACATTGCTTGCCTTTATGTCTCTATGAATGATGTGAGGATTTGCTTCATGGTGCAAATACCTTAAGCAAACAGAAACACCTCATATATAGATGGCAAAGTCAAATAAGTTGAATAACACATATATGTAAAAGCTTTTTACATGGTTAACCAATCAGAATTTGTCAGGTCTAATAACTTTATTAATTTTTACAATAATTACTTTAGAAGTCATATCTAACATATTTTTGATTAGCTCTCGAGTGTATAAACATTAATCTCAATCTTAAATGATATATGAGTGGACTATTCCAAATCGAAAAATTGAATAGATCAACAAATTAATATCCAAACTTCAATATATGATGTTGATTAATTTTGATTTCATATATAACTATATACTAGCATGGTAAGATATATTGATGTAAATAATGAGAATTGAGAGGTAAAAGGAGCACATACACTAAGCCTTCTGCAGCTCCAATTGCTATACTCATTCTTCTAGGCCAATCTAGTAAACAATCCGTGGCAAGTTGACCATGCAAATGGGTGAGTAAACTGTGATTAGGCATGTAATCATAGACAATCAACCGTTCATCGCCTCCTGCATAGAATCCACGCAAGCCTAACAAATTCTTATGCCTCACTCTTCCTAGTACTTCCACTTCAACTGCAAACTCCATCTCTGCCTTTGCAGTCATAGTCTTCAAGCGCTTCACTGCAATCTGCAAGTTCCATTCATTATATATTAGCCCTGCAGGTTTTTTTGTGCACAGGAAAGATGTCTCATATCTTAAATTAAGTTTAGCAGAAACAAATTATATGATCAAAATCTTAAGGAAAAAATATATTTTATATATATATAATTGCCTCGACGCCTTTACTTGTTCGACCCCAATAAACACTTCCAAATCCACCCTCTCCTATCTTGCTATCTTGATGAAAATTGTTTGTTGCACGAAGCAACTCCTTCAAGGTGTATATTTCCCATGGATAGTCCCTATTTTTCTTGTTGGCATTCCTACAAAATAAAAAATAAAAAATGAAACTCAAGAGCCGGAATATGTACATATTTGTAACAACTATCATCCCAAATTTGTGGACATAAAATGAATTAAGCTGATGAAGCATACTGTATTTCTGATTGCTCCTTTTCACAAAGAAAACAACTGAAACATTTAAACTGCATTTCTTTCTTGAAGAATATGGTATTCAGAATATGAATTCCCTACTGGAAAATAGATGAATAAGTATGAGAATTTTTTTAGAGAAGTGGGAAGAAGAGAAAAAAATAGATTTGCAAGAAAGGACCAAAATATATCGGCAAATGCAAAGAAACAATATAAGAATTAAGAACTAATAAGGCCCTACAATAACGACAAAAGGCCTGCCTTGGAAGTCAAGGACTTTGAACACAAGCCAATTTAGTGAGTATTATATGCCTCTAATGGTTGTATGCTAGTGTTTACAAGCTTCTGTCGAGCAATATTTTCCATTGAAAATGTCACACTTTTATAAATATTCCTGTCGGAGTAAACATTCTTATTTAATAACTATTTGTTTTATCTCTATTATATCAGCTATCTTATTTCATAAACCTTTTCTTTTTAACTCTTTTTTTGTTGTATAATTTTTTTTAAGATTTTAAATTATGGTCACAATTGCAATTTTATCGTATTTAATGGTATTTTGGAGAATTGCAAACAAATGCAATTGATGTAACCACAGTTTCAGTCGCGTTACGTTTGCGAACATTCCAAAAACCGTGATGTTGTGGATAAATTACAGTTGCAAACTACTTTTTAAAACCTTATATATATATATATATATATATATATATATATATATATATATATATATATATATATATATATATATATATATATATATATTTAATTGCTTCTATACCAGTTGTATTGGTAATTTAAAATTTAATGTAGTAGGATAGTAACACACGCAATCATAGCTAATTCTTCTCTTTTTTCTAATAGAACATTTTACTGGCCATAGGGTATGCATACAAGGCTAATGAAGCCTGTAAAACGTTCGGCTTCTAACAAGTTGACAAAATGTCTTGATCAAAGACAGTTAGCAGTGTCTCGTTGATATTGTATTAAGGAATTAAAAAAGAATCGTTATGGGTAATTACTTATGCTTTTGGGACAAGTTCTATGGGAATAAGGGTCCAATGAAGCGTTTTGATGTAAGCAATCCATTTTTTTTTTCTAAAATAAGATTGCTAAAAAAATATTTTAGAATAGTTTGTAAAATATCATAGTTGTTGTCATCTTAGTTTATTTTTTGAAATTTATTAAGTCAATTTGCATGACAACTATAATAAGCATTGCGTGACATGAAAATAAACGCAATCTTTGTTTAAGAAATTTTTTAAATTAACACAGAAAATACTACATGCTGTTTAATTTGTATTGATAAATAAATTATAAGAAACTAATTATCCTAACTAACAGATAAACTTCTATAAATATACTATTTGTTTAAAATTATTACATACATTAATAAAAAAGAAATTAGTTTGTTTTGCCTCTTAAAAAAACAATAAAGTAATTACTGATTACATTAATGTCCGTCACTTTTGGGTTACACTCTTTAACTTTTAGTAACTAGTACTGTAGTAATAATAATAACGAGAATTTAATTTTAATAAATTGTAATTTTTAAAAATGTTGAATCGAATTTTCAATCAATTAAAATTAATCTAAATGTAATTTTTTAAAATATTATTATAATAAATTATAATTTTAAATTATATAACATGCAATTTATGACTAAATGACATAGCAGTATATAAAATATTTACCTTGATAATATATTTCATTTAAATTTTAATATTACTAGTGTAATAAATTGCTGCTGTTAAAAAATCAGTAATATCCATTCACTTTTTTTTTATAATAATCTTCTGAGTTAAAAATTTATCAAAATTGAGCCTAACGTATTCTTCAGATAAAGAATGAAATAGAAAAAAATAAATATGAAGAAAAAAATTTACAATGGTAGAATTAGAATGGGTGTGTGTTATTTGGATGGATAAAAATATGATAGAAAGAAGTAGATGAATTATTTGGAAGAGTGAAAAAATAAGTATAAAAAATATTTTTATACTTAGTAAAAGATGTAAACTTTAATGCATTATCTTTTTAACTAAATAAAAGAAAATGCATTATTATCTATATTTTTTATATTTATTTATTTCCCTTTCTTTTTTACTCACCATTCTTGTAGTGACCGGCATTACATCAGTAGTCCATTTTTCCCGCCATTATCAAAATAATAAATGGTGTTTGAAGATAAAGAATATATAAATATAATTAATAATTAAAATAATTTATTTGAAATTACTTTCTACATATATTAATACTTTCACATATTCTATCTCTCTCTATCATTTGATTTTTTCCAGCCATTTTATAAGTAAAAAAAACTCAGGTTTGTGGTGATTAAGTAGAATTTAATTTGTTGACGTACTCAATACTTTTACCTACAGACTTCTTCCATATGTGCCTTTCCTCATTTTTGCTTGCTTTCTTATGTCCATATCCTATTTGTTGTGAACATCATAGATTATCCTAATTATTATGGGCCAATCAAGGTAAGTAAGATGTCAATTTATGACGACAACAATATAAAATTAGTACTTCATATGTTCTTTTTTCCATTCATCATATGTAAATGTCTATTGTCATGTCAAGGATAATCAGATGACATGTTGGAATTACATTACAATTTTTTTTGTTGGTATTCCATATCTCTGTGTTAAACGCTTTTTCTCATAATTATTTGTTTATATCACATGGTAGTATGAACATATATTAGTTTTTCAGTTATTAGGTATTGGAGAGGGATTTTTCTTCAAGAATAACATGGACTGCATCCAATAAGTTAGAAGTGAATAGTTCCATTTAGAGCAACAAGAGAAAAAATAATATAAAAAAATCAAGAATAAAAAAAAAAGAGCAACAAGAGAAAAACACCTCGCACGTGATTCGTCAGTTAACTTGTTAGATAGATGGTGCAAATCAAAACATATATGTAAAAATTTTGGCAACAAATGATCATGGGCTTCACATTACTCATATCTTACTAACAATTCATTTGGATCATATCTCATAATATGGGCCTGGGCTTTGTTATTTTTACATTCTTTTTGTTAAGTTCACACATTTTGTTAGGATTGGCCTAAGAAGGCCTAAAAATGCCTTGAAAGTTGAAACCAAAATTGTTAAAGGACTTTGTTGGATGAGAATGAGATTAAGATATTAGAATATTAGGATATTTTTTTAATATTATTTAGTTTTTTTTTTAATTTTCTAACACATTAGATGATGACACCTGTTAAGATTGTCATTCATTAATTTGTTGTTTGATATATGGTTTGCAAAACTCCACATCGTTCGGATCAACAGGTGTTAGATATAATTGTTTATTAGTGAAGACAAGACATACATACTACATAGTCATATTGTGCCGGCAATTTTACAATAAAATAAAAAATACATATAATTTTTTTTTATAAACAAATATTAGTTGTTAATATTATTAGTTTTTTTAGCATTAGATTTAAATTTGAGACCTTTTTTCTCTTCTTTTCTTATTTTTTTCTTTTATCATTAAACCAACCTTATATTTTTAACATAAATAAATATATGAACAACTGATTAAACCAACCTTATATCTTTTAACATAAATAAATATATGAACACCTTATTCACTCCCCAGTCCACTCAATTTGGCTATAAGATATATTTTTTTTACGTGAGAAATTTAACACATTTGTGCTCCACTAATACTGCTACTGGGTCTTTGTTTGTGGAGGCATTCCCTTGCTAGTTCCGAGCATGATCTTGTTATAAATTAGACGTCTATCACTAATAATATAACCAAGCAAACAGATCATATCGTATCGATTAGTTAACGATCCTTTAGGTAGTGTGGGACTGTGGAAGATTTGAGATCATTATCCTCCATCATTATCTCTCTACGTATTTTTAATTCCTGTTTCCCACTTCGGGATCGATAATTAGAACTTTTCATGCTATGGCCATCACAAAAGTTTTGATGAATAATAGGTTGAAAATATGACAGTTTAATTAACATTATCAGTAGATATTTTGTGGCGGCAGAAAATGTTGAACCTCTTAAAACTTTGAGCTCTTAATGTAAAATAATTATTCAATTAAACTTTATTCATAACTTATTTCATTTTAAATTAGTTATGTACGTACGGCCCTGTTTGGGTGTTTAATTTGGTTATATTGTTATCAGTTTTAAATTTTAATTTAAAAAATTTAAGGCCCGGACGAGGTGATTTTTAGTTGTACGTACGTTGGTCTGGGAGGTCCATTCTAGAGTGAACTAATTACAATTAGAACTAAGACAAGAAGGGGAAAAAATACAATAGCAATAGTAATAAATAATTATATATATCGAATTACTTATATTAATATAACACACTAGACATTAAAATAAAAAAATATGAAAAATTTAAGTAAATATAAATGCTAAAATAAAAATTTAATAATAAAATAATAAGTAAAATTAGATTATAAAATGAAAATCAAAGAAAAATTTCTCTTTAGCTTTTCATAAATATTCGTTAATATTTTATATTATATGTAAATTATTCTTATAGAATCAGTTGAATTCCTACAAGGCTACAACCTTGAATTCGACCATAACTATAACTATAACTATATATATATATATATATATATATATATATATATATATATATATATATATATATATATATATGTGTGTGTGTGTGTGTGTGTGTGTGTGTGTTTTCAAGAAAATAATTTGTCCAATCTAAAGCGGTAAGAATACTATAGACAGTTGCAGTAGTTATTTGGTTCACAGTGCGCACATTGTAAGCAAAGCATAAAAAAATGTGTTATTTATATAATAATTCATACAATAATATTTTCTGCCTTTACATATCTTTTTCCATCAAATCATTTGTGACATCTCATTTTTAAACATCTGTTTCTTTTCTTTCTTAGTTGTAAAATTTGTTGTATAAATAACATTTTTCACACACAAAAAAAAGTTATGCGTTGATGTGATGGAGAAAAAAATGAAAATAGTTTAGCTAATGACATCCCAAGATAATTAACTATACGAAATTGAAAATGAAAAGGCTTTTTTTAATCAAAATAAACAATTGAATAAATGTTGTAATTTTCTTTGAAGTTAATGTAAAATGATGCAAGTTGTGCCACTTTTGCAATGGTCACAACAATTAATGAGCCAGAAATTTAATTATTGAAAGATATGCTAGCTGAGTTCACTATATCCAGGAAACTAATTACTGGTTTGAAGTGGCAAGAGTTTGTCTATACTTCTTCCCAAACTAAAGGTTATATACTCGTTAGGGTTAAGGAGATTTGGATATGATCATATGATAGAAATCAATATGCTAACCGCGCATGTGTTAATACCTCAAAATTGAATCAGTAGATACATTAATTAATAACAAGCATGTGCTCATAAAATATTGCAACTGTGTCGGAGATTCCATAAAGATGCATCACTGCCAAGATTAGCTTAGTTGTCATATCTTTGCTTTGCTAATATAAGTTGCTTAGTAGATACTTAGTGGTTACAAATCCATCTTAGGATATGGAATTCATTACATAATATAGTAGCTGAATAATGGGGATACTGTTTAGTTTAACGCATACATCAAAATCAAGTTGTTTGATGCAAAATGGTCCCAAATACAGAATGTAATCACTTGATATGCAGTAGGTCTGAGCTGATTTTAAATTGTTTAGGATGCCAAAAGAAATATTATTAGGATTAGATGATTTCTCTAACATTTGTATTTTCTTTATTTTCTTTTTAGTCCTTTAGTTAATAATTAATTCTGTTGATCAATTATTGACTTATCTTCTTAATTAATTATCTTCTGAATCATAACTTTGCTTGTATTTATAGTAACTTTTGTAATCTTTTTTGGTGATTTTTTTTATCAAAGCATAAGGAGAATTTTCCAGAAATTATTTTTCCCTCTAAATTCAGATTATGTTGTTTCATATATCGAAACATATTTTGTTTATAGATACAGTAACTTTGACTCAATGGTGCCCATATATACAGTATATTTAATTCTAACACAACTGCAACAGACGGATAAAAAAAACACAACTGCCACAGTTAACATCCATACATTTCCAATCAAAGATAAATGGGGAGATGCTCTAAACAATTAGAACGTTTTGATTTAATATATGTAATCCAACCTCTCATATCGTTCGAGACCGTGACTTACATATACAGGGAATGTTTTAATTTAATTCATTATGTTTATAATTGCTAAGATTCAATTTTGACTGAAGCTGCGTTTCATTAATTAAATTCCCAGCATATGTTTCTGTAATGCTTGTTTATGTAATTTTATAACATGATTAGATCATTTTTATTTTTTAATATTAGTTATTTCCATTAATCAACGTGTGCTATACGTGTGATATCAATTTTGACACTCTTTTTGCATTCCACCCCATGTATAAGATTAGAGATGCATGAAATATTTAGATACTCATTCCCAGTTCTTTAGAAAATAATCAATTTTCATTGCATTATCCTCTAAACACTATATGAATGATCAAATCATAATAAACAATTAAGTACAAAAAAGAATAATAGAAAAATGATTGCATTAAATATATAATAAGAAAAAGTTACATTACAAGAGTTGGTCTGTGAGGCTCCCAACAATGGGGATTTAGTCTATCATCACTATGAGAGATTTTACACTTTAAGAGCTAATATGAATAGAAGAAGGAAAGAGATAAATAAAGGAAGAGAAAGAGATAGTGAACATAGAAACAGGATTTCCCTTATTAGAGATGCTTAGACATAGGATGTATTCATTAAAGAGCTCTGAGTGCCTGTGTCCTAGTGTGTAGGGATTCATGTTGGTGTCTTTCTCCTTTGCTTCTTACTCCTTTTATAGACTTAAGTTAACTTAATTTTCACGCAATCTTGCACTTAGCGCAGACTTTCACGCTAAGCGCGCCTTTGGGCTTCTTCGTGGGCCTTCTTTGAGTTAAGCATGAGCTGGCCGCTAAGCAAGGAGACGCGTTGGGTCTATCTTGTGCGCTAAGTAAACTGTCATAATCTTCAACTTTTTCTTCAAGTTTTTACATCAATTTTCCTCAAAACACTTGAAATTTTCTTCTTTTAACTTCTGTTAATCAAAAACTATAAAGATATTACTTTCTTTATTATTTTATTAAAAACAACGATAAAGTAAAGAAATTGCAATCATTCTTGGTCAAAATTAACTATCAAATTAACTCAAATTTCGCAGTTATCAGAATCTTATTTTAGACAAAAAAATGAAAATAAAAATACCTAGTGAGTGTGAAAATAATTGTTACTCTTTCTAGAATTATTTTATAGAACAATATTATAGATATACATGATATATTGTTCTTTTATTGAAGTATTACATGAGTTGGCAGCAGGCCTTGAGTTTTTCAAAATCTTTATATAAAATCAAAGTAATATTCACCCTAAAGAAGCTTAATATAAAAAGCCAAAACTTCACCAAGACGATAATAAGTATTTTCTTATGCAACAGGTATATATATACATTGTGCCCAAAAAGTTAATACTGCAACAAAAAAATATACAAAAAATGTGCACCGATTATTATCTTTTCATCTTCGAACCCCTCCAGTAAATTCATAAACACATAAGATATTGTTTAGATTCATGCTTGATAATTATTATGCATACGTAATGTGAATATTTAAATCAGATAACAATTATATAATTTTTTTCTCTTTTATTGCTTCTTTTGTGTTAAAACATTAGAAATTTAGCTTCTTCTGAGTTTTTATCTAGTAGATGCTAAAGTTAGTTAATTTATAGTGTTTTTTGTTGTATTTTTTGTAGAATTACATAGCAGGAGGCCTAGAAAAGGGTTGAAGAACTGGAGCAGAACGCTTAGTGCATCAACAACCGCTCAGCGTGAGGAGCTAACTTGGAGGCCAGGTTTAGCGTGTCTTTGGCAACTTAGCCTGCATCTGGAGGCTTAGCGCACATCCGACGACTTTACCCGCATCTGACGACTTAACGCATGGTCACTTATGTCAGCTAGACTTTGCATGTGCGCTTAGCGCACAATCAATGTAAAAAAACATGACTACGCTGTGTTTTAAAGGACAAAAAGGGAGAAATCAGGGACAATTTTTTTGGGACCAAATAAGGGGCTAGGGCACGAGAGAAGAGGGAGAACCCATTCACTTGGGGACCCTTTCCTCCATTTTCTTTCATTTTCTTTCACACCTCTTGTTTCTTTTTTGTAGGAGAGGCTAAACCATCCATTGTTGGGAGTTCAGTAATCAAATACTCTTGATGTAATGATCCTAACTATCTATTTAATGCTATTTTGATATTATTGTCTCTTTTCTATGCTTAATATCTTGTTTATGATTTAATCACCTATGCTCATGTAGTGTTATAAAGTTTATCTCCTAAGAACTTGAAAACAGCTCCTAAGAAAATGTTTATCTCCTAAGAACTTGAAAAGAGTATCTAAGTAATCCATGTCTAGGGATAGAATGATATTATTTAATCTTATTTATGCATCTTTATTCTTAAAACAAATGATTTGATGCATCTCTTAAGGGATTAAGAGTGAAATTAAGTAATTTAGGCTCTTTCACATAAGGGATTATGGTTAAGGTAGATTAGTAGATGAATGTAATAATCGGAATAATGTTAAATAGTGAAAAATCCTTAATGTTACATCAAAAGTAGTTTGAGTAGGCTAAATCTCAACACATTATGTAATTCTCCTTCAACCGACAACTCACCCCCGAGTATTTGTGTTCTACCTCTTTACTGTACTCTACTTAATTATCTTTATTTATGTTGAATTTTACATTCCGTATTATTATTCAACCAATATTAAATTTAATTTATTAATTGTTTAAAATTAGACACATACAAATTTTGAGTATTCGACACTCGATTTTACTGTTTTAAAATATTATTTTGACGAATTGATATACTTATCAAGGAATTAACAATGTTTTCTTGCATAAACACATAATTATTAAGTGAATGAAAAACATTGCTTGTCAAAAGTGATTGCAAAACATTCAACGGTTCTGCATGACATGGTTCTAACTCCACAAAAAAAGAAATTAAATGAGCTCATGGAATATACTGCATGACCATTTTGAACTTTACTCTTTCAACTGGATTCGCTTTAGCCTACTCTAATGGTCAATGGCAGCCGGCAACAAGTGGTACAATAACATGTACAAATGACTCAAGTTAATTGTCTACGACATCAGAAACTTCACCACACACGTACAATACACCTTTCTTATATATAAGATATCAGCAGTTTTCAGGTGCAGACAGTCTCTCCTCCAAACCTACAATTGTAACAAATTCTGTAATATTAATCTTCGGAACCAATCAAAGAAAAAAAAATGAAAATCTTGTAAAAAGAATAATATATTACTTGAAGATGATATTGCTTCAACAAACTTTCTTTGCAGTTCAGTGTAATTATTCCCAGTCATCATATGCGGAACCTTGAAGGCCGATTATAAAACGATATCAATAATCAAAATTGAACTAAAGACAACATAATTATAACTTCATGCTCAGTGACAACTAACAATTAATCAATCTTATATGGTACCTCACATCGGATAGTGTGTATGAACCTATCATCTGGTTTGGTGGAAGTACAGTTTACCACATCAAGCCCTTCCTTAAGCACTATGTCTAGCACTCTTGACAAAGGACAGGCATATTTCCCGAAGCTATAACTACACTTAATCTGAACACCTCCTGGACAAGGATGAACAATGACGCATACTGGAAGATGGGTAGTACTCAAGCTTCCACTCTCAGAACCAACGGGACTCAAATTGGACAACTTCATAAGTTTGTCCCTCGTGGCTTGCAACTGTTTTACCTTATTCTGAAGGTACTTGATGTAATTTGTACCCTCATGCATGTGATCAGAAATTGAGCGCTTTCCCTGATGATAATTAATCATCAAGATATAATATACTCAATATTGTAATAATGCAATAATACCCTTCAATATGGCTAATGAGATGAAAAACTACAAAGAAAAATGGTAAATAATTGTGAGTCTAGGGTGTTAATTAATTAATTACCTTGATGTATTCAAGAGGAAGGAGAGATCTAAAGTTGGTGCAAAGCCTGGTCATTTCTTGCCTTCTTTGTTTTTCAGTCTCTCTATGCATCCACTTCTTGTTTTCATCTATGGTTGTAGTCTTAAAATCTTCTCTTTGCTTGCCCTTGGTTCCCATTTGACTCGTAAAATGGATTAGGGCGCTTCCATCCATCACAGGATCATGCAAGATCTGATTTTCTGGGGTAGTTTGGATTGGTAGGGAATAATAATTATTATCTGGTGCTATCTGAAAGTACAACTCATCAGTGGGGTGTAAAGGATTCATCGTAATCTTCCTTTGGGCTCTGAATGGCTTTGGTGAATTAGGGTTTCAGATCGCTTCCCGTATTTGACTGATATATCCTAGGATCCTCAAATCCCCTCCCGTATAAGATAAGAATCCTTCATACCTGCCATATCAATGTTCTTGTTTCCATTTTCTTTGCTTTTTTGTCCTTTTCTTATTTAATTATTGTTTTCGTGGGACACGGTGTTTGCTCTAGTTTTATAATCAGATGATCAACTTTTAAACAGTGTCTTTTGAAACTTTTTTGATTTACATACCCAATTTTTGTTTGGACACTTCTAATTTTGACTTTGTCGGTTGGTACGTTGTGAATAGAATCTGAACCTTGAAAGTATTAATCCAACCATATAAAGGTGGCTATATAATTTTACTCTTTTATTGAACACAGTGAAAGAAATTACAAGATGTGTATACTATTTTTTAAGAGTTCTTTAGTGATGGTCTTTGGTTAGAAATAGAATTTCATTTCAATAATCTATATAATAAAAGTTTATATTAAAAATGAGTTTAGGTTACTAAGGTAAAATTGTAATTTTGAAAAATACTAAAATATCTCGAAAAGTATAGCCAAGTTTTAATTTTTAAAAAAATATGCACGCCATGTTTGAAATATTATTATTTTACCAAAACTAAGTTAGTAAGTTTTATCCTTTTTATCCTAAAGCAACCATACACGTCATGCTTGAATTAATATTATTTTACTGAATATGACACTTCATAACTCAACTCGTTAGTTTTTCTTGTTGACAGAATATTATTCCTTTATTTACTTTGATTTTAATCTATGATTATATTTAAATTCTTAGGCCTTGTAAGTCTTAGGGTCTATTTTTTTCACAAAAATATAAGTAAAATTTAATTATGTGCCTAAATTAATTTCAAACATATATAAATTAAATTTACATATATTACAGTGAAGATAATATATTGATTCGTAGTGTAAAACAAACCAATCATTAACATCCTCATAAGCTAAAGTTCTAAATTAAGGTTGCTTGAAGTTTAGTTTTATCATTTCATTTTTTTTCATGACGTCATGGTCTCCATGTATTTAAATAACACTTGTGATGTATGCACAAAGCTAAAATATTTATGATATGCTAGTTATTTTTCTTCTTTAGACAAAATGTTGTGTATAATTATAATATAGACAATTTTTTTGGTACAGACATCAGCGATGGTTAACATTGCCAAAGTTATAAGTTTTTAAAATATAAAAATTATCCATTATTTTATTAACAAATTATATATAAAGTTATCTTTCATTAATAACACACAAGTGTCATAATAAATTGAAAGAAAGTTGTACCAATACATATGAATCTTGGTTTGTTTTTGAGAATGAAATAAATAATGTTGGAAGAAAAATACTTATCTTGTATGTATTAAGATCTTGACAAAAATTTATCATTATTTTCAATAGAGCAATTTCGTATTAATACCATCATTAAAAAAAACTGAAAGAAATTCATAACAAAACCCTTACTAGCTTTCTATTAATGAAACTAATCAATGAGATATATCTGATATATTACAATTTTGGGAAAATTTACTTAATTTCTATAATTTAGGCACATGTAGGTAGTTGTATAAAATGTTACGTATGCTATGATCTTGACCTTTTAATGTTTCCATGATAAAATTAAATTACATATTATGCTAAACGTGCTTTTCACTGTAGTTTTAACGGCTTAATTATAGATGCATATATTATCCATTTGTTTGGTCAAACGGTAGTAGCTGTAAAGCCTAAATGAAAATAGAAATTCAGAAAGGTGACAAAAGAAAACCAAGGATAATGTCAAGTCAATTTTCCATTGATAACCGCACACAAATTAATTAAATAATGTGTAATTTTAGTTATTATTTTTTAAAAATAATTAATTGTGTTTATTTTTAAAATTAAATAAATATAATTTTCTGTCATTTTAATTTCATACAAGCACATTAGGTTATATAATTTTTGTCTAAATATTTGGAAGTTTAGAATAAGTATAAAATAGTTTTCAAAGTTTAATAGTAAAAAATAATAAAATTTGAAGGAGTTTATAAATAGTAGTATTAGATAGGGATTTGAAGAGAGAGAAACATAAAATTGAATTTTATTTTCAGTAAAATTTAATGATTTGGTTAGTAAATTTTGAGTGGAAAAAAATTAAAACAACTTAAAAAATTTAATTTGTTAATTTTGAATAAAACATGAGAATTTGAAGCATTTAGACGCAAGAGATTTGACAAATTTAATTTTAAAAAGAACAAAATTGATAACGGTTATTTATAGTTATATTTTTAAATTAAATTATATAAAAATTAGTAATTTTTCTTTTATATTTCTTTTTTTTTGTACAAATAATTATTATTTTAATATTATTTAAATTTTTATACAGAAAATATTAAAAGTTGATGAATTTATGATGTTTAAAAGAACAAATTGGAAATCTAAAAGATGAGTGCTTAGCGCGTCCTAAGCGTTCAGCACGAGGCATAGGCTTAACGGGGGAACTGGTTTTATATATTACCCAGCCGGGAGTAGCATCTTTCTAATTTATATATTACGCAACTGGTTTTTCTCTCAGCTTTCATTCTACTTGATCCGTTGTACTTAACTTTGAATCGTATGGGAAAAGTTAATCAATAGAGTTTTTTCTTGTCACGTTCCCAGCACTTCTCCTTGCTCATTTCGATCTCACCTACTCCCCCACAAACCTAACCTATAGCAAAATTTGCCCATCTTCAAAGTTTTATTACCTACAGTAAGTCTTAAACAGAACATCGAAGCCAGTATAATCCCTCTCATATTCTTAATTCAAATTATTACACACGATGAAATTCACGATCAGCAATTGTTGGTATATATATGTAGCCATTTTGTTCAAATTGGTTCTTCGACAATATTACTGAAAGACAACATTTGTATCAAGTTCTACATATATATATATATATATATATATATATATATATATATATATATATATATATATATATATATATATATTTTTTTTTTTTATATGTCAGCCTCATTAATTATGTGAGATCCCACATCATGCATCTAAGTATCATAAATATGAAACTATCATAATTTTGGTGTACATTACAGTGTTCATGATGGCACAGGTTTTATACCAATGTGATTTTTAACTGTAAGATACATACCGATTAGTTTCAACTGATCACCAACCAGGCAACCACGATTTCAATCGTGAGCTTCAACCTGCAAATCAAGAAAAAGAAAAGGAACTTACATGCATGCTTTTACCTTGATGCATGTGGTTTAAAAAAAATAAAGTCTGTGACTGATGCAATTTTAATTTGGCTACAACGTTAAGGTTTTTTAGCCTTATCGCGACCAAAATTGCAGCAGCATCATCAGCTGTATTTATCCACCATTTTTCACAATATCAAGGATCTCCACGAAACTGTAACTTTGATCATGATTGCAATTTAAAATCTTGCCTTGATGTATTCTTTCAGAAGGGACTAATCTAGGGAAAGCCTGAGGTGGTGTCTTCTGTCTTTTTTGCTTGCACAGAACATCATCTTACTTCATGCGACCTTTTATAGGTGGGGGATTATAAAAGGAAAATACTAAGTGATCTAAAGATATTCAAGAAACCCAATAAAATGCTGTTTTTGAGAATCTTGTTTCACGTTAAACATAAAGGGGGCGGGGGGGACAATAGAAGAAAAGAAAAATATACTTCTTCTCCACTAAGGTGTTCAGTTCTAGAAACGCTGTAGATCCTTTGCGATATTATACTATATCACCCATGATTTACGGTGAAATTTAATTAAAAATTAAATGCCTTTATTATATTTACTATATTTATAAAAAAATTGACACATAAAATTAAAATATATTCTATTAATTGTATGTGTATTAAAATACTTTAATTAAAAACTGTATCAACTATTTAAAGAATATTATGATATTTTTCTTTTACGTGTGTATATATATTTTTATTATTTTATTATTTAGCTTGAGGTCTATTTTGAAAATATTATTAAAAAGATGAAAAAACAAACTAATATATCTAACTTATATATTTGACTTCTCTAAAAAAAACTTATATATTTCATAAAATTAAAGATATAAAATATTTTTAGTGAACAACATTTGTTTTAGTGTAAGATAAATATATCATTAAATTCGATCTTAAATTATTTAAAAAATAAATGTAGCATTTTTTTTATCATAAATCATATAAGAGAGTCTCGATCACTTTATACGGTAAAATTAGGTATTTGACAGCTTCTGAGATGTTCGGGAGAAGGGTGAATGCATCAGCGAACATTCTAGAGAAAAACTCTCCATAAAACAGGGGAAACCACTGTTCTATTATTTTGGAGATGAATGTTTTAATAATGTATGGAAAAGGCTATCAACATTATTGAGAATATATAAAAGTTGGGAAAAGCAAGCACTCAGGTCAGGAACCTATCAGGCTTTACCATAGTTTTGGATTCAAATGGACCTACAATTTGATTAGCGGATTATTTTATTTGGGTTGAGGCCCATGTCTATGTTTTTTCTTTAGGTGATTCAATTACTTAGGACAAATTAAAACATGAAGGTGAATTGTTTAAAAAATAAATATTTAATGTGATTTTATTTTTAAGATTACATGAATAAATATTTAAATAAAAATTGAAAATTTATATTTAAATTATAGATAGATATTTTTGTTGTTGTACTATCACAACATACTGAACTTAAGTTTTTATGCATACTATTCAAATTTTCTCTTTAGGTCGACCTTAGTAGATGATAATGTTATGATTCTAAAATGCTTTAAGAAGACATGATTTTTATTGAAGAAAGCATTGTAATCTTGCAGATTGATTAAATTATATATTTATATTTATTATTTAATTTTTTATTTGAAATATGAATGAATTAAAAATTATACAATAAATTTGACTAAATTAATATACTTACTAAATAAGGTTATAAGAAATAATTGACCAGATCATCATATTGATTCAGGTTGAAAGTATATAAACTCAAGAATCAAATTAGACGTGGCAATGGGATGGGGCGAAGACGGGTATTGTCTCCTCAATCCCTTATCCCGACTCCCCAATATGTCTCCCTACCCATATCCGATACCCGATGGATTAAAATTTATTATCCCATCCTGTACCCGTTGGGTATCGGGTATCCTAATTCCGTCCCGTACCCGATTCAAATTAGAAAAATAATTTTTTTTTGTAAAGAAAATATTAAAAATTTGATTTTAAAAAAAATAAATTGATTGTTAAACATTTATTTTTAATTACTTATATATCAATAAATTTTATGTAAAAATCCTAAAATAAAATTAACTAATAATAAAAATTCTAGGCCTTTTGATTAAATTATGCAAAAATTCTAAAAATTAAGTGGCGGGACGGGTCCAGGTTTGGGGTCGGGGCAGATGTAGTAATCTCATACCCGTACCTGTATCCGACTTTTGGTTATCGAGAAAAACTCAAACCCGAATCCATATCCAATCAACTCAGATATTACCCGTCAAAGTCGGGATGGATTCAGACGAGTATCTACGGGTACAGGTTTTCTTACCATGACTAAATCAAACTAATTCTAATTAATTTGGTTTCGATTTGGAGTTAAATTAATTGATTAACTGAACCAACTCGAATCAATTTAATTGATTTAATATGGGCTATGAGATTCATTGGTCAATCATAATGATCCAATAAATTTGAAATAAATATAAAAGCATTTTAAAATTGAGTTAAAAAATATTTTAGCTAAATATGTTTTGTTTTAAAAATTAAAAACCAAAAATTCACAACCACCTTCCAACTGACCTCAATGTGTTGTTCATTCATGTTATATTATAATATGTTATACCAACATATATAATATGACATAAAGACAAATAAATAATTATATTTCTTAAACATATGATCAAGAGTTTCATCCTTAAACTCAGGTGTATACAGGAACATTTCTTAAAAAATGTCAACCTTAAATAAATCTAATTAAATACTTTAAGATATTATTAGTCTTTAACTTCTAACTAGAAATACCTTGATGAATTCAACCAATTTATTTTTTTAATGTGTTGTGTATCAAATTCACTCATAATATTGCTAAAAAAATTAAGAAAATTGAACAGATAGAGGTGGTGAACTTAGAGTGATATGTTTGTGATATGAAGTAAGCTATGAAAATATTCAAATCGAATTAAGCAATATTAAGATTGAGAATTATCATTTTCAGAATATTCCTACATGTCATTTTTTTTTTCTTTTCCGGGGTACAACTGCACACTTAAAATACTCTGATAAGCATTATGTAAGAGCACAAGATAAACTGCTCTAACCACTGTCTTTCCCCTGCTATGTCTGAAACATTTCCATCCATTGGGATTTTGTTTGTTTGGTGGGTACCAAAAGAACATCCAAAAACAGCTCATTCCTTTGGTGTAAACTGTAAAGGCAACATTTTCTTATCCTTCTATATACATATTTATTCGTTGTTTTAGGATGCAATGTTAGATAAGAAGGCCAGTTTGGATATGTTTGTTAGGGTTTGTGATATTTGAGGGGCCATATATAGATACAAGGATTCCGTCTTGTGTCTGACCTTACTCTATTGTCGGAGGGGGACTTCCATCGCTGTCGCTGGACAATTGTATATTCACATATAAGGCAATGAAAACCTTTTTTTCACATATAATCCCTGATCCCAAGTACAAAAGTTAGTTATAAATGTTATAATTTTTTAAATATTTTTATGCAATTAAAATTGTTAGATTTTATTTATATTTCGTACAATAAATGGTAACATTAAAAATTAATAAAAGTTTTCAAAATAAGACTTCAATTTTAATGAAATATATAATAACATAAACATACAAGAAAATAATTCATTAGAGAATTTTATATTATCATTAAATCATAAATTATCATGTCGTAATAAATTATCTATCATAACTTTTTTTGTTTGAACGTATAAAAAATATTCTAATTGTGCATAGAAATTAGACTCAAAACAAATTACGTAAATTATTGCACCTAAATTATAATTATAATATATATACAGCATGGCGGCAGCATGCAAGAGATCTACTACAGATCGAGTTCGCCAATTTGATATACCTATAAAAGCGAGGGGAGAATAAATGTTTAGTAAGACCCAGCCACGTGGTTGATAAATTACATTGTTTAAAGCTTGGTCAGATGTGAATTATATAAAAGAACTATATTTTCGTATTAGTTCAAGTCAAACATCTTAATATGGTGTTATTTAATTATAAATTTATTTAAAATTAATAATAAATTATAATTTGTACTAAAATTAAAATATTTTGCATTATATGAAAATAAATTTTTCTTAATATAATTTATTTTGGATATGTATTATAAAACATCTTTAAAAAAATTAATGAAAATTGCTCACATACATAATATCTGTTTTGGTGGCAGTGGCACCTGAGAGGGGGAAGTTACCTGGAAATCAACTATTGAGACATGCAATAACATCATATAGGATAAATCTATTTTATAAGTCGATTAAAAATATGTAAAAAGTTTAATCTCATATTTTGTTAAGATTCATAGTTATAGATTAGTTTAGGTTTGGCTTAAATAATATTTTGTTCTAGTAAAATAGGATGTGTTGTTTAGTCCTTTAAAGTTTTTCTTTCTTTTAATCTTAAAAATATAAATTTTTTTTGTTTTAATTTTTGTTGTCAAATAACAGTTTTAACTTATGATGTAATAGTGCCGATAACCCATTAAAATCACATTTTATAAATAATAAAATCACATTTAAAGATATAAAGTATATAATCTTGAACTAATATCTTTGTTAGTTTAATCACCAATTCTATTTTTAAAACATTAATCTTAGCTTCTTGACGTGCTGTTTGTAATTTGTAACTTTCCAATCATTGTTTCCCGGGGCCCATAAATTATTGTTAATTTGTCAATTGAACAGGTTTGCCGTTTTGAGTTTTAACGCTGAACTAAAAGGCATAGAAGAATTATATATATTTATTAATCAAAAGAAGAAGAATTATATATTTACCGAAATACACCACGTGACCTTAATTCCGTTCGCACTTTTTATCTTTTCACAATTAGCAATTTAACATGATATGTCGTTTATTTCAAAGTCACAACTTTACCAAAGGAGAAGTTAATTGCAGATGGAATTTTTTTCTTAGTGGTGATGTTTATTTGGATATTTTAATCTGAAGAGCCACAACTTTTGACCTGAAGATGTGATCAACACGCACCGCCAGGTTATGGAGTCGTAAACACCATTATAGCCACTAATTATCATTATTCTAATGCAATATCCCATAATTGTGTGCAAAGAAAAGATCATAAAGCATCTAAACTCTTTTTCCCAAGCATTATTATATAGTGCTTCAAAATGACGTGGCAGCTTCGAGTGAATATGATAGCACACAGCAACATGGAGTTGGGTACAACACAAAATTGACTTAATTCCTTCCATAGAAAGAATATTGTTTTTATAGCGGTTAATTTTTTGTCCCATGTTGATCATTTATAAATTTTATTGAAAATGGAAAAAGATAAATTATGAAATTCAATTCGTTTAATGAAACGTAAGTCCATTATATTTTAATTTATTAATGTTAATATCATAGTATTAAGTTCATTATAATTTTTTACTACTGGTATATTATAGAATTAATTATGAAAGAGAGTCAAATCAACTTACTAGAATTGACTCATCACTCATTAACACTAAAGTGAACTAATCTAACTTTAAAAAAGTGAATTAATCTAAATTAGATGACTTTATTATTGAAGCAAGAATTTGCCATTTTGGCTCAACTACCATGAGTGATGGATTAATGGATTGACTCCTGTATTTTTTATAAAAAAAAATAACAATTTTAAATGAAAGATGCTAAGGCCATTCATGTTTGTAGTTTAAGTTTGAGGTTATAATAATTAGGATAATTAAGGATGTTTAGTGTTTGGATCAAAACAACCAAATGAATTTAAGAATTTAAATCGAATCAATTAAATTATTTTTATTTTCTTTATTCAAACCGATTTAACTTGAATAAAATCAGTCTTTGTGTGTGTGTGAGAAAACTCTATTGATTCAGTTCTTATGTTTTTTTAAACTAATTTAACTTGAATCAAATCAATCACTTTTATTTTCTCTCACATGTGTGTGTCTCTCTCTTTTCACGTGCGCGTGTGTGTTTCATGATTAGATTAGTTAGCAAAAGACTATAAGATTAATATAAGTATGTTTTCATATGTTGGAGAGTCCTTGAATCTAGGACATCCCAAACCATGTGCATCATCAAACATTTAGAAACATTGTGACACAAGAACAATGTTGTTGCAATCAACAACGCAACAAGTGTCCTAACTCTGACAATTAAAGCAAAATTTTCCCACTCAACCTTGAATGATTAAATTCATGTATAACATTGAGTTAGAACCAATATCTTAAAACTCGAACCAGTTAGTGACTGAGTCATGATACTTGATCAATGGGTTAATCAACTAAAGGGTCACTTATTAAACTGCATGAATTTGTATTATGTATTTTTGTCATAAGCTTAAGTAATTGACCCTAATTTAGTGGTAATTATATTTAACTTTAGGACTTGTGTTCAATTCTTGTTAAGACCTTTTTAACTTTTAATTTCTAAATTTTTTTTCTAACGTGCAATAGTGAGGACTGAGGAGCTTAGTAGGTCGCATGGTGCAACGTAGAAGAAGATTCAATCAGTTACCAATAAAGTCATCACTGTAATCTTCCCTAAGCTTGTTAATCATCACAAGTCCTTCACACAATTACAACAAGGCATCTTTCAGTACAAGATTGACCAAGAATAGGAAAAAAAAAACGGATAGATTGAGAAAAAGAATGACAACAGATTAAGATCGAGGCCTTGGGAAAAACTCAAAAATCAACATAATTAGGAGAATAAAACACAAAACAGTGATCCAGATGAAATGGATAAAAATTGGTACAAACTTGATAATTGCACCAAATCATACAAGTAATACAAAGTAAAAGTGGCATTATAAGGAATTATCATCCAAAGTATCAAAATAAAAACTTATTACAACCTTGAAACAAGAAATTTAACTCATTGTGAAAACTAAGCTAAGTGAGCATGATGAAAAGTAAATCCTAAAGTAAGGCTACAACATATAGCACTTCCCTAAACAAAATTAAGATGCTTGGATCATATGATTCCTCCAAACCTTCACCTAAAAAATAAAAAATTCATTCCAATCTAAATTCTAAAAGAACATCAAAAGATTGAATTCACAATAATAAATGAAATTCAATTTCTTAACAACACTCTGTCCTATAATTAGAAACCCTACTTTCTTAATTACAAATCACTAATCAAAACAAGTAATAAGTTCAAGAATTTACAGGAAAGCAATAAGTTTAAGATAAATGAACATTAAAGTAAAATGAATTGCACGTTACGTTTATCACCTTCACTGAATACTTTTTACCGAAACAACTAAGGGTTTCTTCCGATAATGATGATAGAATTGATTCACATTGTCTGTTAATGGTGTTGTCTTTACCGGTTCAAGTGTAACTTATTAAGTTGCGCAGAACAAGTAAAAGCTCGAGAGGAAAGTAAAAGGAGTTCTCATAAAGGATCTTATTGATGGATCCGGAAAAATGATGGGAGTTTCTTTTTTTTTTGGTGTATGATGGGAAATTGTTTGTCGGGTCAGTTTTAAATTTGGCAGCTGGAAAAGGAAAAAAAAAAAAGTAGAAGGAAAATTATGGTTGGTATAGAATACTGTTGTTAAAAATCAAACTAAATTGAAGTAAAAAAAAAAAATCAAACTAATTTTGACAGGTTGAACGGTCTACTTATATTAGAAATATTTAATTAGTTGCAACTCAGTTTCAATTTATAAAAGTAAATTGTTTAAAACTAATCAAAACTGCATTCAATTAAATTAATGGTGAAATCAATTATTTTATCTTTTATCTTTTTTTTATTAGTTTGATTCTTTATTTTTTAGAAAATTTATTTTGATTTATTTATCTTTTTAAAAAAGTTTAAAATAATTTTTTCATCCATCTAATGTTAACGTTGTTAATATAATAAAGGCATTGACTATTATAAACTGTTACAAAATGTAAGTTTTTTTACCTAATTGCAACAACTTTGGAAACTAGGTTTGATAAAATGGACAAGTCGAGTCAGTCTGGTCCAGCCCATTGGGCCACACATTGAAAATGGGTTGGCTCAGATCTAGTTTATATTCTTTTAGGTTGGAATTTCTTAAGCTCAACCCAATCATATGGTGAGCTATCGAACCTATTTGGACCAATTTAAAAGTTAATAAAGAAAGTTAAAAAATTGATTTTATGTAACAAAAATATTCCAAAGGAAAAAATTATTTATTAAGCATTTATTCTACTTAACAATCACTGGCAAAGTCATTTTAATTATGTTTAATGAATATTCAAATTAATAATACTGTTTTGGGGTTGTCACTTCCTTTGGGCACACTTAATTTTATGTTTAATGAATATTTTTGCCTTTAAAAAATATAAATTGTAGTTTAAAATTATAAATTATGTTAATAAGTGTAGAAACAAATATCACAAGAATTAGGGTTGAATTGTATTTTTAGAAATTTAAAATTTTTCTTGAGATTGAAAAATGCATTTATCGTCTGATAAATATAAACATAAAACACTTAGAGAGGATTTGATTCAAATTGTATCAGAAGACGACAAGAAAAACAATTTTCTTGAAAAACAAAATGAGATATAAGATCTAAAAATAAATTCAAATCATTTGTCAATTAACCAACAAGAAAACGCACAATGAATTTATACTGATTCATCTCATTCTCGAGACTACATCCAGTTCTTGACAACCACCAAGTTCTCACTAACTTATCAAAGTTACAAGTATTGTTCACTGTCACTTTTGACTCTTACACTTGCATGCTCTACCCCAAGCTTGCCTTAAAACCCATTATTCTTTGTTCTAATAGGTCACTGTTGACTCTAAATAAATCAACAAGATTTTTTGGAAGATTGCACACTGACTAAAATATAAGATCGTCTTATAGACGGATATACCACTCAACACTTTTAGTTTTTTCTTTCAAAGTATACAACATGTTTTGAGATCTTTGTATCTTTACAAGAATTTGTAGAAAGCTTTACAAAAAAGAATGAAAGAATAATTCACATAGATTGTTCATTTTTTGATTCTTTAAAGTTTCTTCTATATATAACTTACATCTCCAAGTATTCGTTGTCTCACAACGGTTGGATTCTTCATTATGTTCTTCGTCTAAGGTCTTGAGTTCGTTAGAGCATTTAATGCTTGCATTAAATGCACATCTCTTCTTCATGTAAATTCTATGATGATAGGTTAGCATGTCTTGTATTTCGGCAGAGAAATCACTTTTTTCATCATAGTAGGTCTATAACAACAAAACACGTCTTTTGATGAAGATCAACGTCTTCCAAATCGTGATCTTCATTTATTTTTCATAGGACTTTGACAGATCCTAAGAAAATATTTTATGCATGAAAGAATCTCAGACATAAAGTATTAAATGAAGGTCTTAAATACATTACTTAAATGTTATATAAGATCGTCGTATGAGTACATCGTCTAAAAACTTCAGACACACAGAGACAGATCATGATCTGATTGTATATCAGACACAACTTTTATCATTTGTATCTATTTGCATCTAATCAAAATAATTAGGAATCATTATTCATCTTTAAGACATAAATATTTTTTGACTTAACAATAAGTTATTATATTTTATTTAATATTTATTATATATTACTAATTGGGTCATCCCGACCCAAATCCATTTCGCCCGTTAGGCAAAATGGGTTGGGCCAAAAAAGGCTTGTTTATATTTGAGTCGACTTTTTTTAGCACAACTTGATCCTAATTGCGAGCCAATCGGCTCATTGGATTAAGTCCATTTTGTTGGCCCTACAAGAAACTCACTCTATTCTTCACATCATGCTCTTTGGAAGCAACAATATCGAGGTTGCTCTTAATCTCTTTCTCATCAAAATTGTTGTCATCGTTGTCATGGTACCTCACTGTCTTGGAACTTCCCTCGCTGTTACCCACTTGCTGTAATGACACCGTTTTGGAATTCGAAGGCCCGTCTCCAAAATCCCTAACTTCAATACCAAAACACTTTTCCTCTCCTGCCTTTTTATTCTCCTTTTTCAAGAAACCTCTTTCTCTTCCATTTATTTTGTGTTATGTTTCATCTTCTAATTTGGGGTTACTCGCACTCAACTTGAACCGGTATGGATAACTTGAGTAACCATTATCAATGGTTGTAGATTTGAGTTGTTTTGGCCGGATCTAGGTGATGATGGTATTTTGGGGGGTAGTTGGGCACGATTGGTAGTGTTGGGTCTCTTGAAGGTGGCACGATGGCTTGGAGGTTGCAAATCTAAGTTGTTTTTAACATATCTAGGCAGTTAAGATTGATGGTGAGCATAATGTGGAGGTTTTGATGGTGCATAGGGTTGTTAGAGTTTGAGTCACGATGGTGATCATTAGGTGCATGCCAATATTTTAGGAGGAGATGGTGGCACGCTAGCTCATGGTGGTCATGGTTGTGGGTGGTGGTGATGGGTGCACGATGGTTGTGAGTGGTGGGGGTGGGGGTGTAGAAGAAAAGAAGGAAGAAAAAACTTACATTTTATGTCAATATCTTTATTTCATTAAATGTTAACATTATACGAACAAAATGACTATTTTGAACTTTTTTAAATAAAAAAGGATTAAAATTAACTTTTTAAGAGATAAATTATCAAATTGAACAAAAAAAAAATAACACAAAAGATCAAATAGATCATTTGACCTAAATTGATTTATCATTAATTTTTTCTAAAAAATTAATACTTTTATATTTCATTAATATTTTCATACAAATTTACATTATTATATACGAATTGTTCTTATAATATTTTCGCTCGACTAATTTATTTAAACACGACGTAAAAGTCCCTTCAATTTATTAATTATCCTGATTTTTTTTGGAGTACAGCTGAAACAAAAATTACTCAAATCAATTTAATTCAGAAAATTACGGTAGACAACAGTTCGGTTCTTTCTTTCTTATAGATCAGACCTGTTGTGGTGATCTGTTAGAGACACTATATAAAAATACAATAGCTGCATAGATATCCAATCAATTAAATGCCATAAAGAATGAGAGTTGTTACGATATTCATAAGATCAAGAATTGTACAATTGAGGTTTTCTATTTTTATTTTTTGTAGTGGAATTGTAATAGGTTGTGATCATGAAACATTAATCCTCTATATATTGGTTTTATATTTTAAATATTTAAAATCTTATTAAATATAACAATGAATATTAAATTAATAATCGAAAACTAAAGTTGGGTATATCCTTTTAAATTAAAAAAATTACTGGTTGAGTATTTTTTTTTATAAAAATAGATAGATGTTAAGTTTAAGATGATATTTTAGCAGAATTTAAAGAGAAAAAAAATACAAATTTAATTAATAATTCAATTAGAAAGAATAGTTTTTTTTATGTCATTTAAATTTGTAGAATAATTTGGTTTTTCTTGCAAGTTTACTTGAAAGTCTGGTGGGAGGGGACCAAATTAGACCAACTAAACCTACGTTATTTTTATTGAGTTATAAAAATTAAGAAATGAAACTTGATACTTGATTGAGGTATAAAATGTAGGGCGTCCGAATTCACCAACCACTGATTTTATCATTTAAATGAATAAAAATAAATAGATAAAAAAAAGGTTTCTTTTATTTACCATATACAGGCTTTTTTCTCTTATCTTTCTATCTGTATTATGCAATTTTAAAAAAAAAAATACAATTTCTCGTGCTTAATTAAGTTACTAACGTCATTGATTATGTGAAGGCATAAAAAGGTGGGGTTGAATTATGAACAGTCGCCTCAAATAATTACAATATACTACTATACACCGATAGTGAGGTGAGGTCAGTCTCCGCATACTATCACTTTCCCTGCGTCGATATAATAAGACCCCCCATCCCATCCCCCTTTGAAAGAAAACAAGACATTTCATTACCCCAAACAATAATGTTTGTGTTACCTTTGCCAAACCAAAATTAAGGAAAATAATTTGGAACACTCTCGTTGTGAGCTGACCAACCATGTTTCCTTTACAACGCGGCAATGAGCTGGTAATCCATTTTTCTAATGGTCTCTACCCGCAGCACAAAATCTCCCAAGATCTCATTCGGGACGATCAAAATATCGATCAATCTCCCCATGTCGGCTATTCTGATAAAAAATGGCGTACAAGCCGCCCAAAAAAACTATTTTATCATGAGGCTGCAGCTACCAGCCACGCTAATTCTTCTAACCAAGAATATGCTAAAAAGATGGTTCATAGAGAGATTGAAAGGCAAAGGAGGCAAGAAATGGCTACCCTTCATGCCTCTCTTAGATCCCTTCTCCCTCTTCGCTTCATCAAGGTAAACCAATTCATTAATTAATTAATCACCATCTACATGTGTATATATATATATATAATATGTATTTATATATTCATTTTCTTTTTTATTTTTGCTTCTGTTGTGTGTTATAATTAATTAGGGTTATTGGGGTTTCAGGGAAAGCGTTCCATATCTGATCAAATGAACGAGGCAGTGAATTACATAAATCACCTTCAGAAGAATATTAAAGAGTTGAGTGACAAGAGGGATAAGCTGAAGAAGAAACCCTCCATAAATTCCACCCCTGAAGGCCATGAGAATTGCAAGCATGTATCTAGTGGTTTCACTATCCATCAGAATAGTGGTGGAGCTGTGGGGATTGAAATTAGTGGATTCAGTGAGGAAGAGGTTCCACTTTCAAAATTACTTAAACTAGTGTTAGAAGAGAGACTTGAAGTTGTTAGTTGTCTTTCAACCAAAGTCAATGGCAGATTACTCCACAGTTTGCAGTGTGAGGTACGTAGAACTGTAGGGATTCTTGTCTTGCCATTATGTTACACATTTTTTTCTTGTGGAAAAAGTATATGGTATACACTAAAATTTTATATTTTCCCTTCAATTATTGATGAAATGGGTTCACTACATACAGGTTGACAATTCCGACAGTGTAGATCTATCTGAGCTGAGAAGGAAATTTTCCAATGTAATTCCATCACTTAGATGTTCTGAGTAACTTTGTGGACTGGAAATTAACACATAACACATGTATCTGCCCTTTCTAACTGGTTCGTAATTTTGGTTGTGTGAGTTTGCTTGCACCGTATATATTTGGAACCCCTTTGACTCTTTGGTTTGGAACCTTCAGCTTCCATTGTCAGGAAGAGAAAGACAAAACATGTGTAGATAAAATTTGCTTTTTCCTTCCCTTCACAGCTGTCTTTGCTTTTTGAAATTTACACATGATGATGAACGTTTTGTTTCATTGCTTTGATAACCTCATTTAATCTCTAATTGCATGTCAGATCTAGTACAGAAAATATATTGTCCACTATTATATAAATTTGAAGTTTTTTGTTTTTTTGGGGGGTAATGACCTTTTTCATGTTCAACTTATTTGACACCAAGTAATTAATTGGTATTAAGCCTTCTGATTTTGAGTCTTGCCAGTAACTTCTTTGCCGTTCCTCAATTCTGAATTGTTTTTATGTTGAATTTCCCAGACACAAAAAAATGTATACAGCTACAATTCTACATAAGGACATAAAGCCCGTCAACTACCACTAATAATTAAGACTCTAGAACTACCACATTCAGGAATAGAATTATCTCTAAATGCTAAACATTAATTTTATCTTGTATTGAAATTGAACTTTTTTGATAAAAGAATGATAGTATATAAACTATCTCAAAGCTTGTAAGTTTTTAGGTAAAAGCGAGCGTATATGATGATTTTCTATCAAACAAAAACCATATTGGCCAATGAGCTACTACATTATAACTTACAAAACTTATAAAATTTTATTAAAAAAACTAAAATTTATAACCTTTTATTCTATTCTCCCTGATCTACTTTACTTTTATTGATGTGTATTAAGAGTATCTTTTTAACAGACAGGCAAAAAACTAATATCTTTTATCATATATAGAAATGAGTTTTATATATCTCTTTTAACCAAGTTTTTTTTTTCTGACATATATGATAGCGAGTAAAACTTTGATCAACTATGCTCAAGGAATTCAATTATTTGCAACTGTATATAAGATTTTGTTTGTGTTCTTCCCAATGCATTTTAACTAGCACTAATCTATCTCCAGCCAAAAAGAAAATAAAAACAAGCAAAAACGGTTCTGAACATAGTGCATGGCTAGCTTGCCTATACTACTGCGCCCTTGCATGTAATATGTGATGAGTTCAAGCTTCTAGGGTACATTCTGCTTATCGGTAACTAGTAGTTTAAATAGATATATAGAGTAATAATATAGTATCTATAGCGATACCTTGTATTCCCAGAATTGCTTTAGATAATTTTTCTTGAAACAATTTGGCGTAGAGAGAGTTTAGTTACTTTTCATATATATTGCTTTCAGTTTATCACAAAGTGATGAACACCAGCGCAGAATATTTTGATAATTAAGTCAGAAATCATAGCATAGAGATATAACGCTAAGAAGAAGAAAATTATTTAAATAGCGTAACGAATCTGCTTCATGCTTCGCTTAGCTTAATTATATTTCCATCATAACATCATTGTTAATGCTCTGCAAATATGTGAAGATGTGTAGATGCCTCTTATTAGCCACTTCCCCCTTTCCATTAGTTTATCATCAGAAGGACCTTGTTGATATTCTTTAAGTGATTATTTCTGCAGTAGAATCTGAATATTTGGTTCTATATACATTACTTTTGTTTCATTTCTTTGTTCATTCTTTTAGCAGAATGTGTTGTATGTGCTTCTTATATATGGCAGTATAAAGCATATGATTTTTTTATTGTGTTAGGAAACTCCCAAGTTAGGAGTTTCATGTTTGAACTAAACGATGAAAATAAATATTTTCAAACTCGTTAGTTTGATATGGTTTTCCCACGTTGATTTTAAGTTAGATTAGACTACTTTAATTTGTAACTGATTGAGTGGTTGAATTAGTTAATTTTACATTCTACGACTAATTTTCATTCAGAAAATAAGAGAAAGAAACCCGAACTTCAAATCATTTAATATCTAATTGATATAAATATTGCAAATTTAAAGCTAAAAATGTCAAGTTTTATAATTTAATCTACTAAGTGGATCTAAGTTCGATAGGATAAACATGATACGTCTTGTAAAAAAATTTATATATATTTGTCTATGATTGTTATCGATAAAAAAAAATTGTATAATTAACTTTGACAGGCTCAAAATCATTTAATTCAATGACGCTGACATCCTATTCACAGCGTGTTTGGGTGGGCACTTACAAGCGCTTGACCGAAAACCTTCTAAACAGAAGCTGCAAATATTCATGGGTATCTTCTACCTGCATGCGACGGGATTCTGAGTGAAAGAATACATGTGTGTGTCAGTGAGAATGTGAGATGAAATGAAGCAGGAAACAAGAATGGAAGAATATAAGAATTATCCATTTTTTGTTTAGCTTATAAGCGTTCCAGAAAGTTAAGTGTGCAGTACTTATGGAATAAAGTGACAAGAATTCTATCTTCGGCTTCAACGGCTTATGGAATTAATACGTGTTAATTACAAACTTGAGTTTCGTATGTGTATAGATTAATTCGATAACAATGCAGCCGAAGTTATCTAATGATATGGTTATATATATAAAACCTGAAAAGTGAGTTTATATAAAGGCGTAAAAACATTTAATTAAACACAGCATGTACCGTATCAAATCATATAATTAATCATATTGCAATAATAATAGAAGTAAAATATTCGCACAAATATTAAAAAATAATAAAAGTAAGGCAAAAGCATTACCCATTTGGCATGAGTTTTATAAAAGCAACATTATATTAGTGGCTTAATTCCTAAGTCAACTATGTATCTAAGGAGTGCTTATTTTATGTTCCTGCCGATCGACGTACGTTGGGGCAGGGATCAAATCAATTTTGCCTTGATGATACGTCGTTAGACTGCAACCAATTAGCTAGCTAGTGACCAACAATGCTACTTTAATTAATTTGTCGTCGATCGTTAACTCGTTATACGTACTGTGCCAATGAAAACATTAGTGTTTTGCATTGCCGGTAGGATACTAGGATAAGTCTTCAATGCTATTGACAAGACCAAATAAATTTGACTATGTTAAAGTTAATAGAGATTTAATTGAAATATGCTTATGTACGTAAATGTAATTATGGATTTTCATATGATTAAACTGGTTTTTCTAGTGTGTGCAACATTGCGCACAATAAAGTAATTAATTATTTAATTTTATTGTAAAAATTAAACATAATACTAGAGAGAATTTATAACACTCACATACTATCGAGTTAAATTTTCTTGGTGATTAAGACTTGTATTTGTAATGTTTCAAAAAATATATTGATTATTTTTTATTTAAATTAATTGAATCACTTTCAACCAAAATAATAAGTCTCTCTGTCTCATTTATTAAATAGATTAATTTCTTATAATATTATCTCTCTCTTATAATATGTACAAACATTATAAGCTTGCTCTTCTAAAGGGAATAGAGTTCGAAGTGATCTATGAAATTGAGTAAATATCTGACCTTACACACACAAAAAAGTAGATATATTATTACTATTACTGAAAAAAAAAATAGAAATGAGTAAAATACATGATAGAATTGTAACTGTTGTCACAGTGGCTCTCTTCTGTTTGTAGCATCTTTGACGTTTTGGGTTCAAGTTAATCCACTCTACAACACAAATCTATTGGAACATAGTAAAATTGCTATTGGAACATAGTAACCCAGACGGACCTGGGTTTGTTGGCTTTGCACAATAAATAGTGTTGGGCTTATGGGCTCTATGAATGTGGGCTACAGAGGACTAATCTCCACCGGGATTGCTATTCTCACCCATCAATTGCTATTTTAACATTCCACGTGTTTAGAAAAATTTCCATTATCATCATTAATTTAAATTTAAATTAAAAATAATTTAAATAAAAATTAATTATATTACTATTAAAAAATTATTATGTGTCACCATTAAGATAATTTGTATCATAATTCAAAAATAATTAAAAAGGTAACATATTATTAATTATAAAAAAATAAATTATATCTACAATTAATTTAATTTTTTGTAAAAAAATAATAAAATGAAAACATATTTCCATTATGAAAGAGGTGTACAAAAAAAACACAAAAAAATATATATATGTTTGTGCATAAAATATACAACGGAAGCATATTTTTGTTGTATATTTTTTTCACACTCTCTTACAAAATGAAAATATATTTCTGTTAAAAGGATATTTTAAAATAAATAAAAACATGGAACACGTGAGAGGTGAAAATAGCCAAAACGGGCTCATTCTCAAATTGGCTTGGATTTCGTGAATCTAATCCTTTTGCTGCTACTGTGGTCTGTGGACTAGCCGTTCCAAGTGATATATGGTGGCTATGAAATAACATTGCCAGTGGAACACTATAAAGTGTTAGTCACACCATACTCAGGATGCTTGCAAATTGAACAAAATTATCTTTTGTCCAGACTCCAGAGAATACAAATAATCTCAAGAGCAAAATAAAAACATTATATAATATTTTTATTTAGCTAAAATGCAAGTAAAAATTTTGTATATGAACATGTAAATACTTATATAGAGGAATGGAAACTAAAGTTACTACTCATCCAAATACAAATTTAGGGATAAGCATTTTTAAAATGCAAATATGAAACTTGATACTGTAATACGTCATGCAACCCCTATCCATTGTCATCATGTGCGCCTTCCATTTGAACAATCGGACAATGGAAATTGTCTGTGAACCATGCTATTGCCCATTACGAATCAGAATCCATATATATACAACCTTGTCGATAGGTAGAATAGACAAATTATTTTATGCATGAAAATTATCAAGAAAGCAGATTCGATCCCGAATTGATTCGTTCCACTTATTGTCTTATTAGTTAAGGAGATTTCTATCAGAAAAACAAGTTGCTTAATATCAGATTGCATATGTAGTTTGGTTTTCATCAGCTATTCACCGTGTTTGCTCCATTTTCCATACCCAACTGGGTCTTCAGAGTATTATAACGTCCAAAAGTAGTCATAAGTATCACCGTGTTGCATTTTCATGTAGCACAGCACAATACTACCAAATAATCATCTCAAGCTTAGTCTGCTAAAGAGTAAAGACCTAGGAACTATTAAGTCAAACAGCAGCTTAAAACAGGTAAGGAACCCTGCTGCAGCATTGATTAAGGGAACATGGGTCGGTTGGGATTGGATTTGACATGAAATAACACATTAACACCCTCTTATGTAAAGCACAAACTTGTACCTCATTTAAGTATTATGAGCACATAATCAAATCGGATTGTGCTTCTATGCCTGTGCAAATCAAAATTCCAATTTCCAATATATGAATTACTTCTAGTAGGCATTACTATTCCAAAAGTAATGTGAACTAGTACAAAAGATGGCCCTCCACAAAACTAAAGCACGGACCATGATTTGCAATGCAAGCCTAAAAGTCAGAGGGAAAGAAAAATGGGTCAATCAATTTCCACCATCTAGAAGTCCACAACGTAAAATGATCAAAACCATGAAAAAGTGAAAAAAATAAAATAAAAAAGAACCAAAAAGTGGAACAGTAATGGGGAAAGCATCGAATGGCAAGAAGACAACTTTTCTGACAGTGACTGTTAATGAAAAAAAGTAAGCAGGTGTATGAAACTTGGAAATCATGGGCCTACTTTCGGAGGCTGGAACGGGAACTTGGCCTTTTGCTGCTGCAGTGAGTACTGCGGAGGCTCCATCTCCCCACTGAGCATTCCCACAACCTCCTTCATGGAAGGACGACGAGCAGGTGACTTTAGCAAACACATCAACGCAACCGTCACGCACAGACTAGCCTGCTCTTTATCCAACCCTTCAACGCTCTCATCCACCACTTCCAGAAGCTTCCCTCTCCGCTCGCATTGCCTCGCCCAAGACACCAGATTCGCACGCTTATACTCCCATATCGCCGAACCGCTCACCTGAAGCGGTCTCCTCCCTGATACAATAACCAGCAACAATACCCCCAAGCTGTACACGTCACACTTCTCTGACGCATCCCCATTGTAACCATACTCGGGTGCAACGTAGAAAACCGTTCCCCTCATACTCGGAGTGCTACTCACACCCCCACTCTTTGCTACTATCTCTCCACTCCCCGTCGCTGAATCATAACTATTCCACCCAATTCCACGTAGCTCCCCGCTGAACCATGAATCTACACTGCCACCACTTTTCCTACTCCGGTTCTTCTCCCTCTTGTAACCATGTGCATCACCGTACACATCATCTACCTCCACATTATTATCACCATCATCATCATTACCCTTTCTCTTCTTCTTCTTCTTCTTCTTCTTCTTCTTTTTCTTCCTTGAAAGCTCCTCCGAATACTCCTCCTTCCACCATTCCCTCGCTTGCCTTCTCTTTTCCTTCTTCAAAACTCCACTATCGTCCATGGATTCCCACCATTCCAATTTCTTCCTACTACTTTTCTTCTTCTCCACAATTCCGCTACTCGATGCTGCAGCAACAGCATAACCATTCTTCTTCACCTCGTTCGGCCTTTCTTTTTTCACCTCCTTCCCAATCCAATCCTTCACATAATCCGAGGCAGTGTTCTGTCTACCAGCATCATCAAATGACTGTTCAGTGTTGACGCTCTGAGTTTCTAATTCGGACCCGGCGTCGCTCTCTGACTCTTCCTTTTTCTTTTCCTCGCGTTTTAGTTTGAATTCTTCTATCTCCGATTTTAAGCGCGCGAGGCCAAAGTCAGCGAGTTTTGCGGAGAAGGAATTGTCGAGAAGAATATTGCTAGGTTTGATGTCGCCGTGGATTATGGGGGGGTCGAGGGAGTGGAGGTAGAGGATTCCTTTTGCGACGTCGAGGATTATGGAGAAGCGGTTTTTCCAGAGCGTGAGGTGAGGGGTTTTGCGTCGCAAGAGAGCGTCGTGGAGGTTGCCGTTGTGCATGAGGTGATAGACGAGGAGGAAACGGCGTCGTTTGGGGTCGGAGGAGAATCCGATTGCGGGGACCACTAAAGGGGACCGGAGTCTGGATGCGAACAAGAGCTCGTTGTGGAACTCGCGCTCGCCCTGGAGGGAAGCGGAGTCCATGAGCTTGACGGCCACGGGCTCGCCGGCGAGGGTGCCGGAGAAGACGGGGCCGAAGCCGCCGTGGCCGAGGCGAGTCGAGAACGAGTTGGTGGCGCGGCGGAGGACGGGGTAGGAGAACGGATGAGGAGGGTTAGAGTCGGAGTCGGAGGAGGGGGTGGTGCGTTTACGCTTGCGGAAGCAGAGGAGAAGTAAAAAGAAAACAGAGCAAACGGAGGCGGTGAAAGCAACGAGAGGGGTTGAGACGCGGTGGTTGTGGTGGTTGGGAGGCGGTGCTAACGTTGACAATTGTCGTGATGGCATGGCGAGAGAAATTGTTAATTGTGGGTAATGGGTGGAAACTGGGAATGAAGGAATGGACGAAAATATGAGAAAGAAAAAGCAGAGTATGAAACAGGGGATGAAGTTGAATGTGATTTTGGGTTGGGGTCTGTAGTTGGGAGCAGAGACCGTTTCTTACTTTGTTGGGGTTCTTTTGATTGGGATTGGGACGTGACACGCGACAAACTAGTCTTATTTTTCCTTTCTTACTTTCCTTCTCCCCTCTCTTCTAACAGGACACTAGGATCATTATGTGCAGACAATTATCCCCTTCGTGCAAACACTACTTTGGAATATCTATATTCTTGTCAGATTAGATTATTTTTCGTAAGGTAAACATACACCCTCATTCCTTGTTCAGAGATCTAACGACAACTCTATTAACCTTTTAAGTGTGGATTAAAGTTTGCAAATTCTAATTTGAATAAGTTTCATTTTGTAAAATTGAGTTTGTAAAAGAAGCTCAGTTTTTATGTAAAAAATGCTTTTTATGGATAACTTGTGTTAGCCCCAAGATAAAAATTAAAAATTAAAAAAAAATCTCAATTGGTGAAATATAATTTCATATGTGAGATCAGTCATATGTTTAAGTTCTCACTCATCACTTTAGGATAATATGAACATTTTAAGTGTATTTTGAAGTCCAAAATTTTCTCTATCTTAAACTAGGATATTATTAGCACAAATAATTTGATACTTGATTTTTTCATAATAGACTGAGTTTGATTCACAATTTAATAATGAAGTTGTGGCTAGAGGTACTATATATATATATATATATATATATATATATATATATATATATATATATATATATATATATATATATATATATATATATATAAATATAAGTAGAGAGAGAGGGAGAGAGAGAAAGAGTATTAATTATGAATATTGCAAATTGAATTTCATGGTAAAATTGAGATAGAAATCAAAACATGTTTGATTCAAAATTGAATGTCACCTTATAAATTATTGAGAAGTAAAAGTTACAACTTACAAATAATTATATATACTTTGAATGTTTATATGAGCAGTTTACATGCGTCATA
>NC_038246.2:47086840-47128336 GCF_000004515.6 Glycine max
AGCACCCCACCTGTTAATCACTTCCCTCATTACCTGTAAACGCGGCCCCTTTTGAGTTTTTATGATTCATGCTTACCATATGAACATTATGACTAGTAAATGATTGCCAGTATTTCATAATACCTGCTTTGTGTAGTCATAAAGTTGTGTTCCCTCCTTTCTTTCGTTACAAGGAAAAGGCAACGGAAAATCACTAATTATTACACCTCCTTGGTCGTATCAATTTTTAGGACATAGACAATTACTAATTATAAGGTAACTTTTTCATAGGTTTTTTTTATTTTAAGGATACCCTCACTTGAAAATAAAGATTAATCTCTTATGATATCCAGATTTATTTAAAATATTAATATTTTTTAAAATATTTTTCTATACATATAAATTAGTGATTGAACTCATCATCACATATTTAAAAAAAAATATCTATCAATCTTATTATATTTTTTAGGTTTGATCAATTGGAGCAACACCCTTAACAAAAATATCTTTTTGATGACTATTTATAATGTGTGTAAGGTTATCAAGCTCGAGAATTTACGTAAACTCGTGAAAGTTTCATAGACTCATAAAAGTCTACTTTATATAAAAATAATAACAAAATATCTATAAATAACATACTAATTAAACATTTCAACAATATAATAAAGTAAAACAATAAATCATAAAATTCAAAATATTTAAATAACTAAGTCTAGTAATAATATATCATTACTTGACAATAACTAGTAGAGGTGATTATAGTAGTGGTAGATCATTCACATTAAGTGTTTGATGTTATTAGAGAACAGAGATTTGATATTATTAAAGGTGAAAATTTTGTATTTGAGAATAACACGATAAATGAAAGTATGTTGAATACTAAATAGATAAAAAAAACAATAAAAAATGACTTACATTTTGGTCTAATTTTTTTAACATACTAACTCATTGACTCGGTAATAAACTCGAGAGTCTACCAGAATTTTCTAAAAAAAGAATTTATTCAAAATTCAACTCGCAAAAGACAAGTAGACTTGTAAACTCGTAAAATTTAACGAGTTAACTCGAGATTTTAATAAACATAAACATGTGTGCTTACCATAGTATACTAATATTTTTTTTAAAAAAGTTAAGGTTATACTCTTCTCTTCTAGTTTCTATTCCTCTTCAAACTTTGACACAGGTTCCCTGGATTGGTGTTGTGAAAACTTGTGTTCACCTATCATGATCATGAGGTCTCTGGTTTGCTTTTGATTGATCCACTTTGTAGTTTTGTAATTGTGAATTTGTCATATGAGATATTGACACGTTGGCCTGTATTTTCCTTTTTTAATTTTGGTCAACTTATGCTCGATATTAAAATATATATAGCTCAATGTGTCGCATCCCTTGAGTTTGTCAGTTTGGTAGTGGATTGCAAAATAAAATTGGTAAATAAGTTTGTCCTAATTTGTCTGAAGAATATTTTTGTAAGGAATTGTTACGACAATTCTCCTGAATCGACCGCTGACTAGCTAGTTACCTCGTAATTTTGTAGGGTGAGTTTTTCGTGTAATTGTAAAGGTCATTCGGTTCCATGTATGGGAGCTTAGACTGCATATATAAAGCAGACACTAAATATATATGTCAAACTTTCTAATTTAGAAACATTATTTAATTAACCAAATTCACAATGGAGATTCGTGTGGTTTTAGTCAAAGAATGATCATTTGGAAAATTCTATTCTCAAAAGGATAATCTTTTGTTCAGATTTCCGGCATATAGCCAACACACGTGCTCATTCTTAATATAACAACCAAATATTTTTAAATTAGCACACTTTTTTTATTTCGTCTATCATCTTAAATTGAAAATTGTATGTTGCTTGCAACTTATTTTGTAAAATCGTTTTTTTAAAAATAAAATAATATATAATAATTCTATATTCAAAATCAAAATATGAATTAAACTTGTGTGCTTTTGAACCTTACAAGTAGATAGATTTTTTTATTAAGAGAAATAAAGGCTTGCATTTTAGGAAATAAAGTACACTTATAATTATCGATTGAAAAACTGAAATTATAATTTATTTATTTTATTAAATATATACATATATTTTCTCATAAGCTCGAAGTTATAAATATACGGGTGCACCGTGCACCGATGCGTTGGATATATAATGTTGTAAAGGTTTTGGAAGGTAACGGTGTATATTGTGAAACTGTATAGATGTACTACTTTTGTGTTTGAGGTTGGGTATATCTTATGCCCAACTTTAAGTTTTTGAATAAAATAAAATGTTGTTTATCAAAACAAATAAAAAAGGGATGCGTTTAGGGCGTGGTTGGTCTAATAGAAGATGCACTAATGTGCATACGATAAAAGAGGTGGGAAGTGGGAACTTCTTAGTTCTTACTTGCACTGAGACGTGACCCAGTCTTTGTCGTCCAAACACCAAAACAAAGTGTTTATCAACAAGCTAGTGATACACATTGTAGATAAAGAAACAATATCTTCTACAATATAATCATTTCCTTATTCTGAAGACGAAAATGTTGAATAATTGTAGACCCACGTGTGCTTGTATGAATGTGGCCCATATATAATGGTTCTTTTGACTTCAGAATTGCTTGATTATATTAATTAATGCAATTTCTAAAATCTGTACCTTCTAGATTGAATATAATACCTCTTTTTGTTGACTTTTTGTTTTTTAACAACGAATGTAGGAAGAGAGAATAGGCCAACCTCTTACTTTCTTAATGTTTTTTGGGTTGGAAATAAGCCTGTTCCTTTTAGTTTAATGTACATGGCATGTATAACGACGTACAAGTTTCAAGGATTCAATCTTGCAAGTAACCATTATTATCTCCTAAATTGCCGACTTTGTACATGACAAAATAAGTAAATATGTTTTAAAGGGTTTTATATACCCACTCTTCTCTTAATTTTATGTATTACCCAGCTTTTTCTTTTTTTATACCATTGATAAAAAAAAAATATTCCTTTTTTATATGCACATATACAATGATATCAATGCCCATGTACATTCCTCGTATCAAAAGTCTAAAATATTTTTTAAATGTCAAAAGTCTTGGATTAAAAAATATATTAAATATTTTCTAAAATTTAATATATCAAAGGTTTCTACAATTTAATATACTAGTTATTTTATTTTATAATTAATTTTTCAGGACATTGATTAACAAATATTCTTTAAGGCATAATAGTAGGAAATTCAAAATAGTATGCATGAAATCTTAAGTTTAACTCTATCTAGAGAAATATTGTTTAATTTTATTGAGTTAGTCCGTGTTATTTGTAAATATTGTTTAGTTTAAATATATTTTTAATCCTTGTAATTTTTATTTTTTTGTTTTTCATTCTTGTAAAATTATTTTTTTTGTTTCTAGTCCTTATAATGCATTATATAATGTTTTTTATTGTTCACAATGTTATTTAAAATGATTTAAGAATTAAAAATAAAACAAACATAATTTATAATGACTAAAACCAAAAAAATAATTGTGTAAGGATAAAAATTAAAAAAAAAACATTAAATTATAAGGATTAAAATAATATTTAAACCATATTGGTTTTAGATTTAGTACAGGTTATTAGACTGAAATTGTTTTACCTTTGCACGTGTTTCTTTTTCTTTTGTTGATCTCTAATTAGTAATTACTAATGAGCAATGATCTAGCTCAGGTTAGACTGAAATTGTAATTTACACACTCCAGTCTGTTTTTTCCATGCTTTATTGATTTTTGGACAAACAGCCATACGAACTTTGTCATTGGCCATTTTAATGCATAGGGTACTTGCATCAGCCAAGTCACGTCGGTTGCAAACCATGGTGGATAATTAATGTAACACAACCCAGTTTCATTTTTCAGCTCTAAGTACCCTCCTCCATACCTCAATTGACTGACATAATGCTTCACACATTGAAATTTTTACCTTGGCATATGAGATAGTTCATAGTTGTGAACTTGTGCTATAGCATTTTGGGCCTCCGGTTGCCTGCCTGCTTTGAGAATAGGGACGAATTCGCTTAAAGAATAGGCCCAACAAAGATTGCAATGTCATGTCCATAGGGCAAAATTCCCATGTTGATTAGAGAAATTATTTTTATACAATAATATTATACTCTACAAAAGTTTGTAGACTGAAATAAGAAAAAAAAAATGAATTGGTATCCTCCCCAGCTAAATTATATAGTAATATTATGCAGTAGTCAACTTCCGGTAAAATTTCAGACCTTGGTTGATTTAATGCGCAACAATCAAGGCGGAGAGGAAATAAAATACACATTCTTGATTTCCGTTGCAGAGAAAAACTTGCTTCGGGGCAAGAAAGGATTCATATTGGAAAAAAAAAATGAAATAAGATAAATGATATAATAAGTGTTATTTTTTTGCTGAGTGGTCGTTATAAAAAAATGTTATAAACATGTTATATAAACAACCGAACTCGAGTATGGTCTAATGGCTTGCTTACCGTGCTAGATGGTCTAAAGATTTCATAATTCCTACGTAGTCAATAAGTTATATAAATATTATAATTCAATTGATATTAAATATCTTTAGATAAACGGTTTATTCAATAAATTTCAAATTTTATCCTAAAAATGATAGAAACAAGTTAAAAAAGAATCTAGAAAAGTCAGAGAACATTTTTATAAGTTTAAACTTCCTTCTTTTGAACGCCCCGTATATTTGTTTTTTGTTTCTTCCCTTCTACATATCTTATCTTTCTTGGTTCATCTGAAATGAAATTAATTTAACTCTACTTTTTGTAGTTCGCACGATAGTAGTTGGGTTCTAGTTTCAAGAATAAAATAGGTGTTAAATACTTAAATTTCTCATGACTGTCACTACTATTATTCATAAACAGTGCTCCTACTTTCCTGAAAAGTGTTTTATAGGACCATTGCATGCATATGAACTCTATTGTTTTTTCTTCCAAAGTTCCAATGCATATGAACTCTTTTGAGTCATAATGCATAATATCAAAAACTTTACTGGATACTCTTAATTTGGACCACAAATTGTTGATAGATCCTGCTATTCTGTTGATGCTCACATGCAAGGAGTACCTTCTGTCTTACTCAAAATGAATTCACCAGCAAAAAATGTGAAAATATAAATAATGCGAAAGCTGCAAATTAAATGTGCAGCTCTTTGTTAATTGAATGCTTCTCATTCCTTTCATGTTATTAATTATATAGTTTTTTGTCAAACGAGACTATCAAGAGTAATGGCTGAGTAAATGAGTTATCTCCTTACTTCTCGAGTAGAACAATTAATTATTGTAACAATTTAATAAGTGTATGTGCTGATGACACCGTAACTCATATGGTGTCCAACACATGATTCTATGATCTGAAAAATTAATTTTATCAGCATAAACAAAATATAGGACTTGTATACGTATGATCTTCCCAATGTTAAATTCCTTCAGCAAGTGAGTACTTCTGCATTATGCTATTGCTATATATGAATAGCACCAGCTTCGCTTATAATATATTCTTCTAGCTATCTTTTATTGATGAAAAAAAGAAAGTGTAAGGTGAATGTTAGCGTAGTTAGTAATAGATAATATTGATGAAACAGAAAATGATCTCATCATTCTCATGTAACTACAATATTTAATACAAAATCCATTTTGTTGATCCTTAATTTTAAGCAGTCTGCAACTTGAATCTGCACATGAATTGCATAAATGGGGCAAATTATGCTAATTCAGTTCTAAGATGCAACAAGAAGCATGCAAGATCGTTATTGAAAGCAGATAATATCCAGCATTTTTCCTGTAATAAAAATGCGTACACTTCATAGTACAGAAAATTTTGCTTATTGCAAAAAAAAAAAAAAAGAAAAAAAAAAAAGAAATACTGCTTAAGTTATACGTAGTCCCAAGTGAAGTTTTCATATTGGTGGCAGATACGTTATAACAATTGCACTCCTCACCTTCTGCACACCATCCTTCCACACCAGACCTCCAAATTCAGGTTCTGTTTGGCGAGATTGTGTTGTGAAGGTAACTTTGTAAGATAATTTCTGGTATTTTCTGGTAAAACTCAAGGTGTCTGGCTCAACCTTAACGGAAGCGCCTTTAAAAGATGAAACCACAACATGGTACTTGGAAACTGGAAGGCCAACATTGGTGGCAGTTCTGTGAACTGTCAAAACAGAAGTGGAATTTTTCAGTGGAAAAACTACAGATATGGCTGGATAGTTCAAGTCCCCTGGACTTGAAAGAGAGTGCCTGCAAGTTCTGTTTGAATACTTAGCAAAAACTCCAAGCTCAGATGTAGTCAGCTTCAGTGAGCACAGGAATTCAATGTAGTCCTGTGGCTGAATATCATAGACCAAACCTGGATCAAGAGCTCTTCTAGGGTTGATGTGTCCAGCACCATGATCATAAGGAGTTGAGGCTTCAGCATTTGAGGCATCTCTGAGAGGCTTGATGGTATTGTCATGAACATAAGCAGTGGTCATCAAAGCTGATTTTATGGCTGCAGGACTCCAATCTGGATGCCTAGCCTTGAGCAAAGCAGCAATGCCACTCACATGAGGACATGACATTGAAGTTCCTGAGAGTATGTTGAACTTCACCCTTCTGTGATCTGTTGGCAAACTTGATGGACCAATTGCCTCACTCCAAGCAGCAAGAATGTTCACACCAGGAGCCACCACATCAGGCTTCAGAATCTCAAGGGTGAGAAAATTAGGCCCTCTTGACGAAAATGCTGCCACTACAGGAGATGGTCTAACTCCCAACCTTGTGGCACGAAAACCTAGAGTTGCAGTAGCTTTTTTTTTACTTGTTAACACATAGTGTTTGAGCTCTTTTCCTTCTTTCTCTCCAATTGCAACTGCTGGAAGGAGGTGACAATCAGCAACCAGCTCCTCTCCATTGGCTGCAGTGTTTATGAGAATCATTCCCACCCCTCCTGCATTTTTCACCACTTGACCCTTCTGCACTCTTGGACTTATGCCTCTGTCACAAATAACAATCTTGCCTGAAACCATTCTACGATCCAATGTACCTTCCAAGCACAGAGATTTTGGATCAGGGATGCTTGAGTTAGTATCTCCCATGTATACTAAAGGGTATTGTTTCTTAACTGAGAGCATGCTTCTCCCTTTGTAGAGTGAGGTTCCGGTTATCTTTCTTCCATTTCCAAGACTAACATCTGCAGGAAAATCTCTATCCATTGTGCTTGCTCCAACTGTGGTGATCCAAGGTGACACATTTGTGAGGCTCACAGGGTCAGGTCCTGCATTTCCAGCAGAGCATGAAACAAAAACACCTTTCTCCATTGCTCCAAATGAGGCTACAGATAAACTATCACGGTAGTAAGAGGAGACTCCACCACCCAAAGAGATGGATAGGACATCAACTCCATCATCCACAGCTCTGTCAACAGCTGATAGAATATCTGAGCTGAAGCATCCACCAGTCCAACATACTTTGTATGCTGCAATTCTTGCTCCTGGTGCCATTCCTCTTGCTGTGCCATAAGCATAACCTAGAAGATTAGCACCATGCACTGGAGAGCCGGCAACTGTAGCTGCAGTGTGAGTGCCATGACCATCTTGGTCTCTTGGTGATTTGTATTCTGCTTGCTCATCAATTTTACCAGTTGCTGCTTCATATCCATGGTAGAACATTCTTGCCCCCACAATCTTGTTGTTGCAGTGATGTTTTCTGAAGCCTCTACCAGTCTCACATGCACCTTTCCAGTGAGAAGGTACTGGTCTCATGCCAGTGTCATTGAAGCTCTCACTCTCAGGCCAAACCCCAGTGTCTAGCACTCCCACTATGACATCATGGTTGGCTAGCTTTTCTGACCACACGTTGTTGGTGCTTTGTGTTGGTTCAAGTCCAAGGAAAGTTGGACTTCTTGTGGTGTGTAGTTGGTACTTAGTATCAGGGAATATGGCCACAACACCTTCTTCTGCCTCTAGCTTCTCAGCTTCTTCTTGGCTCAACTTGGCAGCCACTCCATGGAAAGCAGTTTGGTAAGTGTAAATGATTCTCTCTTCCTTGTCCATCTCAGCTTCTACTGATTTGGACAAAATTGATTTCACTTTTGATGAATACCAATCGAGGTGATTGGAGAAGGTGTCGGGCTTTGCTGACTTATCCATTTGAATGATGTAAGTCTTCTTGACAAATTCAGCATTAGCAGAAAAGAGTGTACTCAAGAGGAGATAGCTAGCTAGAATGAGAACCATCTTTTCCATTGGAGTGATTGGACTCATGAACATTTTTACGTGCTAGGAAGAAGAAAACTATGGTTTTTTAGTCATTGAGTTTTCTAAGGGAGAAAGATGGGTGTGGAGAGAATTTAATAGGGGTTCATGCTTTATTATTGTATTGTGATTTGTATGTTCGGGTGCCTTAGATATTTAAGAGTACTCTGCCACCATTGCAAGGGTAATAAAAGTGCCTGGTTGTTTTGTGGAAGCCAAGTTGAATGAAGAGTTATAAGAGCTACCTTGTGGTTGGTGCTAGAAGTTAATGTGGTTATGGTCCTCCGACTCTAAGTAATATTTTTTTTTTAATGGTTTGTGCTATTTCGCAATTTTTGCATCACACATACCAACAAGTAGCATCATGTGATCTCACAATTTCTTTTTATCTTCCAAACAACATTTCCATCATCGAACATAAACAAATGTAACGCCTAATGTGATTTCGTAATGAGTTTTATTTTGCACTTACCTTTAAGCTAGTTTGAATATACTCATTTAAAAAATAAAATATAAATTTTAATATTACGTGGTAATAAAAGGTCTTTTAAGGACTTAGCTCTGTTCATAAAGTTACTCAATCCAGTTTTCTTCACTCTGACAATGGTAAACTCTTTCTGATTTAAGTATAACCAAGCACTGCCATCGCCATAGTGATGGGTCTAAGATCATCAATCGGTTAAAAAAGTGACTCTTGCTATCAAGGGATTAATGGAGGAGAAATTCTTCAATAGATTTAGTCCTTCTTGCATAAAATTCTAATGATGGGTCCCACTTTCACAGAATGCATGTAATTCATCTGAGCACCCTGAGTTCAGATTCCCTAAGTGGCCAATGATTCATCCACTTACTCAATTATTTGTTTTGGAGTTGCAGAATGCATACTCATCTCTTTTCATGATGCCTGGTGCAATCTTCACTTGCAGTTTACATGTGTTGATCAAATTCTCAATGTACAATTACTGTTACACTGATATCTGCTAATTCAGTATTGGAAATGTCTGTGGGAGAGAGCATGACTGCTTAAAGAAAAAATAGGCATATAAAATAACAGAATTCCTTTAATCATTTGGTTTAAAGATGGGTCTTGCCAAATGTAAAGAACATTTCGTGAATAAAAAGTAGTAGTACTATTTTCTTAATTATGAAAAAGTTATAAGCCAAAGGGGTTAATGAGTGTTTTTCATAAGCCAAAGGCTCTCTCTCTCTCTCTCTCTCTCTCTCTCTCTCTCTCTCTCTCTCTCTATATATATATATATATATATATATATATATATATATAACCAAACGAATAATCGTCAAGAGATGAGCATTAATTTCTTAAATTGATAACAAAAATTTCTTATTCCTAAAATCGAGTATGATTTAAAGTTGAATCAACCCTAACATTATTCTACATTAATTTCAACCCTACCAAATTAAGAGTTGTTCCGGAGTAGTACTGGTCCCATATATCTTGCAGAAAATAAATGTAGAATTCACCATTATCAAGTTACTTAGAGACGAAGTAGTTTGGTTCATCATCTTTAACGTCTTTCCCTCAAAATGAGGATTAGTGCTATTATGGATGGCTTATTATCTGCTAGACTAGAACCCACTATAACAAAAGCAGAAAACAGTTCATCTTTATTGCTGATCATAGCAGCAGTAAGGGAAAGGACATCTCTTGTTGGACTTTAAAAGAAAACATATCCTATTATCCTCTGATTAATGCTTTATCATTCCTATTTCTAGTGATCAAAATAAATGGCAATAATTGTTTCTTAAGTGGTACAATGTTTCTTGCATTAACTGGTACGGAGATAGGGTCGGAGTGGAACTTATGAAATTTTAATTTTTTGGGGTGTCATTTCTTTTTCTTTTCAAAATGTTAGATAGCACAAATTTCATTTTGACAAAAGTATATATATATATATATATATATATATATATATATATATATATATATATATATATATATATATATATATAAGAAAATTGCTGATTGATACCAATTTGTAAAGCACGAAAATAATGAGAGTTAACGTGAATTTTATCTCATAATAAAAAAACATTATTATATGTGGTTTCAAAAAAAAAAATTCGATACTATATGTGGTTTCAAATTGAAGTTATGAATATATATTTGAATTAATTATTAAATATTTAGAGAAAGAGTCTCCCATTTGTAATATCTTAAACGAAATTGCTTTCGGTGAAATATGTAACCCCTACCAAAACAAGTCTGAGTTTATAGGTTTAAATATCTTTAAATACAGCTGTAAAAAAAATCTACAAATACAATATTTTATCTCTTCCCTTCTCTTGAAAAAATAAAACAACAGTACCTTGGAGAGTCCCTATCCACTTCGTGATAGCCTTTCCTTGAAAAGTTGAATGAATAAAAAAAGAGTTTTGGTTTTCTAATACTTCCTGAGTTCCTTCTCTTAAAGTTTTCTTATATATTTTTTTCTTTTTCAATTTCTTCTTCTTTTTTGATATATTATAAATCATATCTCATTTTTTATTTTTATTTCTCACACTTCTTATTCTATCAAGTGTGAGGCAAATATTATTATAAAACAAAAGGAACTATTCGAGGCCTTGCTAGCAGTTGTACAAATTAATATTAACAAAGATCACTTCATAGGAAGACAGTGCTCTAATGGCCCCTACTGCAATTAGTTAGGTCAATTTTCCAATTCCAATTTTCCACATGAAAACCTTTAACTTTTTTTAATAAAAAAACAACCTTTAACTTTTAGCCTTTTTCTTTATCAAAGAATGCATATATAATATACTCATCGATATAGAACTATGAACGAGTTAAAAGAAATCTAACTCGGTTGAATGAAGGGCGGAATTCATTAGTAATATTAGTTTGATAATCTTGATGTAATCAGTACGAGATCCTTCTCACCATTATGAGAGTGTTTTAATGGTCCTTAACAGTGAGGATTGAAGACTTTAAGTCAATGAAGACAAATTATAAAAAATAAAATCAATTGGTTCAATTATATAAATATAAATAAAATAAAATACAAAAATATAAGATTTCATTTATAAATTTAATAAATTTTAAAAAATGAGAAAGTGCAAGTATAGCCAACCTGCCACTGGCCCTTAGTGCAATTAGTATGAGATTCTTTTCAAATCTCAACAAAATTATTTAATAAAGTAAAGATGCATTTTTAAAAAGTACTGTAATCAGTCATCTACCTCCATAAACACCATTAATTTTGCCGAACTTTACATAAATTTGGCATTTTATTTTATGACTGAAATTGCCATGCTACTTAAAAAGTTAACATGAAAAAGGGAATACTTTATTACCTCTCTTTAATAAACCTGATCGTAAATAGTAATAACAGGGTGGGGAGGCTAATAGGCCCTTTCTCCAGGATGAAAGTTCACTCACAGCCTTTGCATGCATGTCTATTAGGAAAACACCTAATTCGTTAAAAATAATAGTAGTGAATTAATAGTGTGTTCGGATAACAGAGTAATTAATTCTACTTCAGAAAATTATGAAAATACTATGAAAAAGTAGAAGTAATTTGTTGTTGTTTTTTAATCTTTATTATGAAAAAATATTATTTATCACTATAAAGTTAATTCAAATAGTATAATATAACGCCTTGTTTGGTAGGGCTGATTTACAGATGGGCAAAGACCGAAGCGTAGCTAGTTTGGTTGAGGTTATTGAACGTGGAAATAAGGTTGAATATGTGTGGGTCTCACAAAACATCTCTTCTCTCATGGGTTAAAGAACTTAACACGTGAAGCTTTTTTTTTGTTGGGCATGTGTTGGACAGTAATGACTTGCAAATTTGCAATGATGGATATGCCCATGTGAGAGTAATTTTCGGTAATTGAGAGTGCTTTCTTGTAAGATGTAAGAGTAATTTTTATAGATTTGTTAAAAAATTTCTTCTTATTTCATTCAAATCAAATAGTTATATTATAATAAATAGTCATTTTTATCTTTAAAAGTATATGACATGAATAAATATATTCTTTAAAGATAAAAAAATAATTTTTAGATTTCGAAAAGATAAAAAGTGATACAAATTCGTCGTTAATTTTCGTCCATTTAAGTTAAAAAATTCATCTATATGAAACGCAAGGATAGAAATGTCATAAAATTAATATTCATTCGAATGGATTAAAATTATTATCTAATACGTTTCTAATTTAACAACTTAGTGATATTTTTCTCTTTCAATTATACAATTTATTGACAAGATGCATGCACCAACAATACATTAGACTTAAAAGTTTTTTATTTTGTTATTGTAAATATTTATTATAATGTATTATAATTATAATTATATTGATATGATTAAAATATTTGAAAACATGTAAAACGTAATTTGATAGAAATAATTATGGTTTGATATTACGATGAAAGTGCATTTGTAATAAATAGCATTTTTTAAATTAATATTATAACTATGTCTCTATTTATTTTTACTTTATTATTTTATTGTTTGCTAGTCAATGAAAATATTAATTGAAATAGATGAAAAAATATATTATCTCGCCTAATGATGATTTGTTGTGTTTTTCATATAATAATTTAAACTACATGAAAAACACAACAAATCATCATTACGTCATTAGGTGACGTAATGTATTTCTTCATCTATTTCAATTAATATCAGCATAATTTGTAAGCGTAGATTCAGTTAAGTGATTTAAGTTAGAAGTAAGTAATTGCAGAGTTTTTCATGTTACTCTTGTTCTCTAAATCTTTAAGGTTTAACATGACTTAAAAAAGTCTCTTAAGAAAAACATGGCTTAAAAAGTAATATGGAAGAAATTAATGGCTTTGCATGAATGGAACAATTATATCGCTTTCTACCAATTAATTTGTTTCTGATTGCAAAAATGCATCAATTTAGACATTAGATGAAAGGAAGAATAAGTGATTGACATGATTTGATAAAAACTAAACATGCAAATCAACCAAATTTAGAAGATCATCTCATGATCTCTTCAATTTCAGTCCAAATAGAAAACATTAAATAAAATAAATTATCCAAGTCAGGAAGCCAATATAAAGAACATGCTACTGATTAACAATAACATGTTTTTAAATAAAAAAACAACACATAGAATGAAGAAGGGGGCTCCATTTTTAGGATTTCACTATCTTAACTTCGACAATTCCTTTTATTTCAACTTTTCACTTTCACTTTCACTCAGAGAGAAAAAGGAAATATTATTCTTATTATCCCTTGGATTATGTCCTATGATAATATTGACAAAAGGTATATATTTATACAATATAATTCTGATTCACTCATTTTATCTCTAGTTGCTTCTAGGAAGTTCTCTGGCAGCAAGAAGTCATGAACAACAAGTAATTTAGTTCAATCACTAATGCACGGTTTGAAGTAATACAGGCTAAGGAGGTAATATTTTACGTGTTGGCATGCGGGGAAAGTGTTATGGTGGGTATTAATCTTGGACTATATGACTTTATTTTAAAGATATTTATGAAGGTTGGGTCAGCAGAACGACTTTGGTGAGAAAACTCATAACTTATTTTCCTTCATGTGAAAACATTGTTACTTAATTTTTAGATCAAATAGACTTTTTGTTGAGCGGCTGGTTATTATATATTTACATGATTTGCATGTTAATATGTAGTAACCTCAGAGATATGTATATATGTATATTTGCAGGATCTAAATCATTCTTGTGTATATAGGTTTGGGTCCCCTTTGTACCCCCATATTTTGTTGACCCAACAAAATTTAGGATCTTATATATTTTGCTAATTAAAAAAAAGAGTTCAATGACTGAAACACTTGTGCTGTGTCAAAAGAACACACTCAGTGAGTACATTGTCACATTAAAAGTGCTCAAGTAAATGACAAAACATTGATCTTAAATCATGTTCTTGTTCATGCCTCTAGTTTTATCACATTTCACATATGCATAGCAGTAGGAATAACATATGTAAGTGTAATTATCCCCAAGTAGTATAAAGCTTGTATGTTTTTTTCACTTGGGCACATAATGGTAATGACTTTTTTTTCGTAAATAATTTTATAGTTGTAGTGAAGATCTTTGGTTCCCAGAACCCACCATCCTGAAAATATGACAAAAAAAAATGGATTCTGCTAAGTAATTCAACAAAGTGATTTAATTAAGAATGCTACAAAACAAAGTTCGATAACTTATCTTAGCATATGCTTTTGCTAATCCATTAAACATGTGGTACTTCTCTTCTGGGATGTTAGCACCTTAGTATTTTCCTTCAACTACCGAATATAAACACAGTTAATATTGACTATGCAGAAGGTTCTTTTTATTATAATCATTTTAGAAAAATGCCAAAATAAAATTAAATAATTATAATTCTGAGCATTTTTTAAATAAAACTAATCAGTATACCTATTATTTTATTTTAAAGAATGAATATGAATATAACTCCCCAATCCCAATTTTTTCTGCCTACAAATTACAAATTTAGGGATGAAATGCATAAGACAAAGACAATCAACATGTTCACTTGTCCATAAATGTCAAAGAGGCAGCAAACCAAACTGATGAAATCCAAACAGCCACGATAATTATAAATTAACCTGCAAGAAGCGAAAAATTGAAAGAATCAATTAACTGTCAAAGTCAAAAGTCACAAATAAATAATTTGTAAATAAGTTACATGGTTTATATTTTCAAAATAATTTGTAAATTAAGTCCTTGTAATAGTTGGGCAAGACAGAAATTTCTAAAATGAACTTAAAAACGTGGTCGCATGTTAAAGTCACAAACAGTGAAATGAAAATAAAGTCCATCCATTGTGGCGGTTAGGCAGAAAAAAGAACAGAGAAAAAGAGCAGCAGCGTGGAATTTTTATTTTTTTTTAAGCAGTGGAGCATGTAACTCAATAAAAAACGGGATAAACAGTTTAGCACAGTTACTCTTTATGGCCTTGTGCAATTCCTCTTTGGCAGTTGAAGGGTAAAACATGAAAATAAAGGTGTACATCAAATAATAGTAATTCAATTATATTGTTATTGATAACTATAATTATAATATATTATAATAAATATTTGTAACAAAAAAATCACAAACTTCTAAGTCAATTTTAATGTTAATATATATAACTTAGTACCGATGTTAATTAATTAGGTTTAATTTATATATTTTATGGATACATTGTCAATAAATTATACAATTGAAGGAAAAAAGGAAAAAAAATATTAATAAGTTGTTAAATTAGGGATATATTTATTGATAACTTTAGTTTTAATATGTTTGTCTTTGCGTGTTAAATAAATTCTCTAATATTAAAGGATGAAAGTTAATAATAGAATGAATTTGTCTTATTTTTTATTTTTTTGAAAATTAAATTTTATTTTTTCATCTTACGAGAATCATTGATTAGCCCAACACACTCTTAGTAATAAAAAATTGACTATTTAGCTTTATATTATTTTTATACTTATTTCTCTTATAATAAACATCTCAACATTCAATTTTATTTTCACTCTATTTCTTTTTTTACAAATTACATCTCTTAAGTTTCATCCATTTTATATTTTTTTCTTTAAAATCAAATAAAGCGTAATTAGATTAAATTTTCTCATGATCAATTCAAAATCACATTAAATGTCAAAGCAACAAATTACTGATTCCACTTTTTTTAATTTTTACACCAAGATTTTGGATGCCAAAATCAATTCTAATAGTTATCCGAGCATGTTATCATTCGTCTTAGTTCTTTCTTTAACTCGTTTATCCGATGAATTGAAGTTAGGATGGGGCAGGTTCAACCTATATTTGAGGTATATATAAATAAATTTATAATTAAAAAATATGTAAATGTGTATAAAATAAAATAAGCCACGTGTTAAAAGAAATAAATTGATATTTAAAAAAATATTTTATTTTATATTTTATGCGCGGATTTTGACGTATGGGTCAAACCAACAACCAACCTCTAAAGGGGGTGGATTGAATCTCACCCATTTTTCATTGGCTGGTCAATCCTCACCACCTCGTTTTAGGCATATTCAAGGTGAGTTGATATGTGTCTCTTACTAATGCTTAATCGTTTTGCTTCTCGTTGTCAAATGAAGTAGAGATGATCATGGATTAAGTTGGTTGGGTCAGATTTGACTAATTTATGACCCAACGTAGTTAAAATTGTACTCTTCTTGTTCACTGTTTACTGGGATTTTTCTGTTAAAGCTTCATTCTTTGTTTTGGTAGGACCACCACCATACATAGTACAGTTCTTAATTCCCTCGTAATTTGTGTGGTTTCTAAAAATGGTAAAAATAGTTTTTATGACGGTCTCGAATTCCCTCTTGCTAAAAAGAAAAGAAAATATTGTGCTTCAAATTTCAATAATAGACTACTCCATTTTTTTTTTCCAGTTTTCTTGCTTTGTTTCTAGTTAAGTTCTTCGATTGTTAATTTTGTAAACTTGAAACTGTCATATTAATTTCTCAATGTATACATCTTTGATTGTTACATAAACAACACTCTTTCTTGACCTTTATATCAGAACAATTTCAAAAAGGGCACGCTACGGTTATACTTGATTATATAACAATATCATTTCATTTAGAAATTTCCACTCAAGAAAGATAGATTCATATTAACGCTATGTAAATATTAATGTACTTACGGTTCAGGAATCAGGACCAAATGTGAACAACTTTTAGTGTAAACTAGTACTAGAAAACCATGTACCATGCAGGAAGTGAGATAAGGTTTTTCTTGTTGCGGTTGCATTATTTCACAATGCGTAGTGCACAGTAAAGGTGATATGACAAACCCTTTACGTAAATGGGGAGATGGTGAGATTCCCAACTCGGTGTCATCACTCCCTGGCTGCAGAAAACAATCAATGATGCACTCAACCAACTCACTCCAACCTGCTTAACATTACTACAGATAGGAAAAAGATATGCACAATCATAAATGTGTCTGTTCACCCTACTAATTCATCTGCAGAAAAACATAGCTGACTTGCTCCTTTGTCTCTTTAAATAAGAAGAATTGAACAACACACTATTATGACACTGTTTAACAACTAGTAGTAAAAGCGATTAGCTTAATAAGAAATGCCTCAGTCATTTCATATTCATTTACTAGTAATATTTAAGTCATAATAGAAACACTAATTAAGAATTCTAGCTATAACCAAGTTAGAATTCCTAATCCAAGGCTAATATTGGGTACTGATTGATGCAATCAGCCCATGGTCCCTTCTTGTACTCTCCAACTATAGGCCTAATACACTTCAGAACAACACTGTTACATTTCGGTCCACTTCCCATTCCAAGCTGCCAAACCTTGTCTCCCTTGTGCACTCTTTCCTTGGCTTCCAAGTGAGCTAGTTCATACCACAGTGAGGAAGAAGACTGGTTTCCAAACCTGTGAAGTGTCATCAAAGCAGGTTCAATGTCTCTCTCTGAGAGCTTCAACCCTTTCCCTATTTCTTTTATCACTGGCCTCCCAGAACATGGCAAGCAGAAGTGCTGTATCACTGTCTTGAAATTTGGCACGTAAATTCCCTCAGACTTTATGAACCTCTTCTTGATAACAGAAACTCCATACCAAAACTTCTCTGAAAGAGGCAAGATTTCCGACCCCAAAATGGAGATGTTTTCCCGGAGTGTTTCTCCAGCCACCTGAAGCAAGTCCCTCTTCAGTGTCACCCCAAGTTTTCCATCAGAATCTTCTTCCCTAATGGCAGAAGAATAAGCTTTGTCATCAAAGGCTCTCTGGGTTCTAAGTGTCCTAACCAACCTGTACTTTGCAGTTTTCTTTGCTACTTTCTTGTTTGAGAGAAGGATTGCTGCACTTCCCATCCTAAAGAGGCAATTTATCAGAAGCTTGGACTTTTCATTGCCTGAATACCAACCTGTTGACAAAATCTCTGTGCTGAGAACAACGGCATTAGAGTTATTGTGAACACTCAGAAGATTCTGAGCCAAATCAATGCAAAGGGCACTTGCACTGCACCCCATGCCAGAGATATTATAGCTCTTAATGTCACTTCTCATAGAGTATTTGTTAATGACAGTGGAGGTTAAAGAAGGTGAGGAGCAGAAGCCACTACAGTTTACGACAAGTATGTCTATGTCAAGGGGTGAAAGGTTGGTTTTTGCTAGAAGATCGTCCATGATGGGGAAAAGTACCATTTGCACCTCTTTGATGGATTCTGTGTGGTCAGTGTTTGGAGGAATGTAGTGCAAGGAAGGGGGGAGGCATGTCTCTTCACTTTGTCCCGAGGAATGGAGGACTTTGGCCATGAAAGCTATGCTTTCACTGTCAAAAACCTCCAACATGGAAGCATTTTCAAGAAATGTTGCAAAAGGCACCCTGCAGTGGCTTGGAGGTTTAAGACATGAGAAATCCACAAGGTAAATGGGTGAGGGCTTTGAGAGGAAATGCTTCACCAGGAAACAAACAAGGGGGAAACATAGTAGCACAAAATGGAACATTAGTTCCCGGTTTTGCACAAGTAAGAAGGTACAAGGCCAAAGAAGATTTGAGAATTTTGAAAGAAGGACCTTTGACAGGAGGGAGAATTGGTCAGGGAGGGTTTCATTTGCATGGAAGAGAGGAATATGGTTTTGGTTGGAAATGGCTTCCATTAAGAGATCTTAGCAGTAATGTTGATATGGTCTTCTGCACAAGAAGTAGAGGTATAAATAGATGAAGTAAATGATGGCACATAGAAAATAGCATTTGGCAATGGTTAGGTGTGTGGTGTAGCAGTTGACAGGTGAGGTCCATCAGCAGAGTTATTAACCATGTAGAAAGAAGTAACCAATATTTATCTTTTCTTTGTTTTCTTTATTTTATTTTATTTTATGTGGCCAATGGTTATGACTTATGACTCATGATGTTATCATGTTAATTGTCAACCATACCATGTTCTTGAATACCATACTCATACTAGAAATTTCCTGCAAGAAGTAAAAGACCAACCTAGCCTTTTGCATGTTTTACAAATATTACTATTGTAGTCATGCAGGAAAAAGTGTGTTTGGTCCCCAAGAAAAAAGGATTACTTTCAACAATACTAGAGTACAATTTGAAATGGATTAGCTGCTGTTTCTATTGTTCACCAAGGAAACTTGACTTCCTCTTTTCTTCATCCTCTAGTCCGTGATAAAATAAAAAATGATTTTTGACTGCATCAGTTTCCCATGCCTATCGCGAAGCTAATAGATATGTCTAGACTATTTGGCTCCAAATGATTATAAAAAATCAATCAAAACACACGTACACAGTGCATTATTACTTGCTGAAAAGAGAAAACAAGCAAACCCGATGAAAAGAGAGAGCGAAGACAAGAAAATACCATAATTAAAAAGAGAAAAATAGTTACTTCGCTTCAAGTTAACACACATTTTTTATTATTTTGACTCAACATTTGATAGCTGTATTCAAACATCTGTGAAATAATGAAATTGCACTTGTGAGAGTTAAGATACGTGTCATAGTGAAATCGAACGCATTCTTAGATCATTGGTTGGTTTATTAAATCCCAAAGTTTGGATTTTTTTTATTTTCTTATTTTTGCTGAGTAAATCCCAAAGTCTGGATTTGCAAAGAACTGATATAATAAAAAAAATTTATTTAATAGTTCTCCTTTTAATTTTTAACTGGTGATTTCTAAATATTGATATGTGCAGCAAAAGACTTTCTTCACTGGTGATTGGTGAAGCGATTGGGCACTAAAAGAGTAATAGGAAAAAGCTGAAAAACAAAATTGGTCAGCTGCCTTTAAGCCCATCTCGTTTTGGGCCCAGACTAAGAATTAAGAATATATAACCTTAACACTTTACTTAATTTTCTAAAGACTAATAAAAACATTACTTAATAATAATAATAGAACTATAATAATCTGTATAATGCTTTTTTTTTAGGGGGAGGACTCTCACACGTATTCTATTTCGAAGACAATAATTTTCAATCTAATTATTATATTATCAATTTGTCTTTTACTCGTCGCTTCTGTAATTGTCTAATTATTTTCTCTCGATAAAATGTAGCAGTTTAAAAAAATCTGTATGTAATTCAATTTTATATAATAAAGACTAAAAAAACTAAAAATTACAAGTATAGAGACAAAAAAAATTAAGATTAAAATTAAAAAAAAAACGCTGTAACTATAGAATCTAAAATTATAATTAAACTTTTTGTCTAATATTTAATATTGAAAGTTTGTTAGCTGATATTATTTTTCAGTTTGTTCACTTTTTAACTATTGAAATAACATTAAAATTTTACAAATATTTTCTCTATATCTCTCTAAATCATATCACATATAACTTCTTACATTTCTTTCTCTTTTTCTCTTTACCATATATAGTAGCAATGAATGTCAATGCATATTTATCCTAAATGGACCCTAGGTATGGCTATCGGGTCCAAATCCACCAGATCCGTCTCAGACTGGTTCCTTTAATGTAGAAAATTCGAGTTGATCAAGAGTTGAGATTGGATTCAGATTTTTTCCAATAATCAAAGTTAGATTCGAGATTTGGTTAATAATTAATTTACAAAAACATTCATATATATATATATATATATAACACACTAAAACTTGAAATCATTAGAATGAATTTTATGTTATTTATGTTATTTTTAAATTAAATTCTATGTTGTTATGTATAATCTAAAATATGTTATGATTATTATTTTCTTTTTCATTCTATAAAAAATTATATATTTTTTATATACATGTCTAGGGCGGGATGAAAAGGGAAAAACCCAATCCAGAACCAAAAATGAAAGATAAATCTACACTGGCGTTGCCATGCCTAATGAACCCAGTAAAGTAAAAGCCGCAGGGTAAAAGACACCTTTTGCCTCGTGAGAAGTAACCGGAAACAGGAAATTGAACCCGTGAATAACTGGAATGCATCTATGGCATGACGATGAGATGACTATCAGAATTCATAAAAGTAGGGACCCCCAACAAAATGCAAAGCAGAATTGATGGCATCTTTACTTCCCGTGTGTCCTTACTCCATTTTGGATTCGTGCCACATAGAAACACCAAACCCCACTTATTACACATTCCTTCTATAGCACATTCTTTTTATATATTAAAAAATATAATATGATATAATTAATAGATAATTTTATTATTAAAATATTTGACTAAGAATTTAATTTTTGATTTGTGCGGATGTAAAAACATATATACGAGAGATATCAACCTCTTAAATATATTTCAATACTTCAATCTGAAATTAATTCTTAACTCTAGATGAAGGGATACCGTGGTTAAGAAAAAGAGCATATATTAGTACCTACAGAGGGCACAAGAACAAGTACCAGAACAATAGGAGCATCATGGTTAGGCTATGGTGCTCTTCTCTCTCAATTACACTTTTATTCCAACAGCTCATCAGATTGTGCATTTCTTGGAGTGTGCAAACCCCAACACCCCCATTGCCAATCCTCCCTCTCCCAACATATTCCCAGTTGAAATGGCAACAAAGGGAGATCATAATGTTTTTCCATTTTGGTGTGAACACATTCAGTGACAGAGAATGGGGCACTGGCCAGGAAAACCCAGCAATCTTCAATCCAACGGGGCTCAACACCACCCAGTGGGCCACTGTGGCAGCAGATGCAGGAGTTTCATTGATGATATTAACTGCAAAACACCATGATGGCTTCTGCCTCTGGCCTTCCAAGTACACTGACCATTCTGTCATTAGCAGCCCCTGGCAAGGTGGCAAGGGTGATGTGGTTCAAGACTTTGTCAATGCAGCCACTGCACAAGGAATTGATGTAGGGGTCTACCTTTCACCTTGGGATAGACATGACCCTAGATATGGCAATGATTTGCTCTACAACCAATACTACTTGGCTCAACTACAAGAGTTGCTCAAGAAGTGAGTTGAGTTCACCTTCTATTATTGTGTTTTCTAATTGATTTCTTCTTTTTTTTCCTATATAGAAACTAGTCAGACACTAAATATGAAGATCTTTCTTTAAACAGATATTAGAATCTCTGTCTATCATGTTAGCGGAGACTAGTCTCTTTTGCTGGACACAATCCAATTGATTGTAATTGATTTGCTAATTACTTTATTTGTTCCATTTTTTTTAACATTATGCTGTGTCGTTTTTGCCTTTACAGATATCCAAATGTTAGAGAGATTTGGTTCGATGGAGCAAAGGGTGCCAATGCAAAAAATATGACGTATTACTTTTCAGATTGGTTTTCCATGGTGAAGGAGCTGCAGAGTTCCATCAACATCTTCTCTGATGCAGGTCCTGATGTTAGGTGGGTGGGAGATGAAACAGGTTCTGCAGGGTATACATGTTGGTCTACCATTAATCGAACCTCTCTATCCATTGGAAGTCCAGACATCATTCAGTAAGTTCTACTTCTTACTTCTAAGCAAAGCACTAAAAAAAAAAGGTGCCACCTTTTTCACTTTGTTAGTTGCACACTTGCACTGAACTCTATAGAGATCTACAATGATAATGTACGAAAGGTGAAGCTTCATTGTGGGCTAAGTACTTTTCTTTATTGAGAAAATGCGCATGCTTTTTCACCCATAAGAAAAGAAGTAAAGAAACTGCTTTCTAGTTTGAGCCGTGTTCAATTATCTCAACCGACCAAATGGGTTACCAAACTTGGTTATCATTTATCGATATAGGAACTTACTAAGCATTTATTTCTGCATCAAACTAATAATTAATAAAATATTTATTGGAATTAAAATCAAATATCTCGAATGCACAAGCCATAATCGAGAAGATATTATTGAGATACATGCACCTAGGGTACATACAATTTTTTTCTTTCTTATGCTTGAGAGATAGTAGTTGGAGGGTTGATTTAACCAGTCTGGACACTTGATTATGCAATGCAGGTATATAAACACTGGTGATCCAAAAGGGACAGATTGGCTACCGGCGGAATGTGATGTATCCATTCGAAAAGGATGGTTTTGGCACAAATCAGAATCACCAAAAAAGCTAAGCGAGCTACTTGACATTTATTACAATTCGGTTGGGAGAAATTGTGTGTTACTTCTCAATGTGCCTCCTAATACAAGTGGCCTTATAACTGAAGTTGATGCCAATAGATTGAAAGAGTTTAGAAGTGCAATCAAGACAATTTTCCATCAGAATCTTGCTGAGGATTGTTTTGTTAAAGTTAGTAGCCAAAGAGGGGGTTTCGGGCCAGAAAAGATGCTAGACAGTGACCACTTGTGGTCATACTGGGCCCCAAGGGACGATGATGATGAAAAGGACCATTGGGTTGAAATTTGGGCCAAGGAAGGGAGATTGAGATTCAATGTGGTTAGAATACAAGAGGCAATTGGTCTTGGTCAAAGGATCAAACGGCATGAAATCTATGTGGATGGTAAATTGATCATCAAAGCCACAACGGTTGGTTATAAGAGGCTTCATAGGCTTGATGGGGGTGAAGTGCACGCTCGTGGTGTGAGGATAAGAATTAGAAAGGCAAGAGGAGTGCCTCTTATCTCTTCTATTGGCTTGCATTATGATCCTTTCTGGCACTCAAAGTTTACTGTATCCTGAAGAGTTAAGTAAGTTTAGGTAAAGGAGCATAACTGCAATAAATTAAGTAGAGCCTTAAGAAGAATATTGAAATATTGTTCTATCAGTAAAGAACAAAAAATAAATTTACTTTAAATTTCTACATCCTATGTGTTCATATTGTTTTATCTTAACGAGGAACTAATTAAATATTGGAAAATTTACATGCTTGGATATGCTGTTTTCCATTATCTTAAATAAATTATGAATAATTCCCACCGAAGTTTTACTTTTTCAGTTTTTCTTTTTTTCGGTGAACATTCAAGAGCTTTTTTTCTTATGGAGACACGCTCATCGTGATCGTGAGATTGACTCCAAAATTCTAGACGAACATCACACCAAAATAATTTATCAATAATTGAGTAGTGATACTTAAGACTTTTTTATTTTAAATCTCATAAAAAAAATTATCTTTCTCTTTTAATAATATCATAAAAAAATAATTAAATAATTTGATCCAAAGTAATTAATATGTTGAAATTAAGATTGAATAATTTAGATATTATTTGAATTCAATCATTTTGATAAAAATAATTTTTTATCTGATTTTACTTACTTTTCTGGCCAAATTCCGATTTAGTGTTCGTTTTTCCTTATGAACCGAATGATTAAGATAAAAAAAATCTTATTTTTTTCTCACTAAGTGTTTAATAACATTTAGGATGTTGATTTATCTTTTTCTATATTAATCTCACAATGATAAAATAGATAAAATGAGGGTGTTCAAATTTTGTGTCTTAGATGTACATAAAATGATAGATATGCAAGCAGAGTGGACGGAAAAAATTGTACAAAAAAATTACATACATAAGAGCACCTTTAGTATTAGATCTTGAGCTCAAGATGTGATCATGTGTAGATCTTACAATAAAGGTAATACAAAGTTCTTGTAGAAGAACCTGAAGATCTTTGTACAAACTTAAAAAATAAATAAAAAATTACCAACAAACCAACCTGTGGGAAGAAAGAAAATGGAAGAATGAAAAAATAAATGCAACAACAAAAAATAGTTTTACATAAGAGGAATAGAGGTCTCGGGAGGGGGAGGGAGGAAGAAAGGGGAGAGAAAATCGTGGGAAGGGGAAGGAGGAAGCAAGGGGACCACGGGAGGGGAAGGGAGGAAGAGGGGGGAGGGGGAAGGGCATGTTGGGAAGAAAGAAGGAGGAGAGAGGGAGAAGAAAAAACTGAAGAAACTGAAGAAAGAGAGGAAGTGGAAAGTTGGGAAGAAGAAGCTCAGTATGTACACAACGATCATTACTGTGTACATAGTAACGTTCCAAAAAATTAATAGGAAGAAATATGAACGTTCGGAAAAAATTAGAAAGCACGACACGAATGTAAGAATAATCAGAATACTATAAATTGATTGAAACGGTACCAATTTGTACACCTAATCGTCATTCTCATTTTTCAATTATGAATCTCTATTTTTCAAATTCAAACTCAGTTAATTTTATTTTTTTCAAAATTCAAGCTCAGTTTACTTTATTTTTTTTACGAAACTCAAGCTCAATTAGTTTTTTTTTTCCAAATTCAAGCTTTGTTATTTTTTTTTAATTCAAGCTTAGTTAATTATTTTCAAAATTCAAACTTGGTTAATTTTTTTCCACAAGCAAGCTTAGTTTTTTTTTCTCCATGGAACCAAATCAATTTGATTGACAAAAGATATATAAATTTTTTATAAAATTATAACATGTCTCCTTCAACCCAAAATTCATAAAATCGTCCTCTTTTTTTACCACAACCACCACCAAATTACCACTATCATTATTTCTCAAAGTTCACAAACATTTCTTTCAATCCCAGCAAACAGTCTTACGATGGTTTCAAATGATGACGTTAGTTCACAATTTCCACAATTTTCTACCCAAATTGGGTTAGACGAGATCGTCATTGACGAAATAGGAAGATCGTTGACAAAAAGGAAGTCTCAAGTCGCCTTTGCAGTTAAAGAAGATACACACCTCATTAGTTCATGGCTTAACATCTTAACTGATCCAATTGTTGGTGGTCTAAGATCCCAATTTGGGATCTACCACTAAAGATTATCTTAATTGTTTTTCCATCAAGGATAAAACACCACTTCAAAGTGTTGTCCTGTTGGCTAAAACTTTCTAGCAAACTTTTAGAACACTCTTTCTATTGAAACTTAATTCAAACGCCTTTATTTTATTTTATTTTTTGTTTAATAAAAGGCATCTAGGACACCCAATTAATCATCTCTCACTGAATTGGTCTATTTTAAGATAAAGTGATACATTCACTAATAATTTCATGCCCGAATCAAGAATTGAATTTCAAATCTTATTTAAGAAACTTAAGTGTCAAATCATTTGTGCCAACAAAGAGTTACCAGAAATTCAAAAAACAAAAAGAAGAAAAGGGTCCTTGGAAATGGAAAGCGAAAACAGATTGCCGGGAAGACGAGGGGAGCAGAAGGGTTCACTAGTAGGTCATGAAAACACTTGTTCAATTAACAACATATTTTCTCTCAATTTCTCTCTCCTAGAGTCATGGCAACCTCCCAATGATAGACCTCTTATGTAAAGAGTTTTTTCTTGTCCTCTCTCTTGGTTGATCTTCCTGTCCTAAACTAATTAACCAAACGCACAGCTAAAGGCTATAATAGATCCTACGTGTTGAAATGTTTGTTCTCTAATTTTAGGATAATTTATCATATTTTCCTTGTTAGTAAATTTGTGAAAGGTTGATCAGTCTTAAATGTATTATTAGTTAAATGATTGACTAATGTACAGAACCTGACTAAGAAAATAAGATAAAACAGATTTCGTGATTTTGTACTTAATATTCACACTCAACTTCACAGTTTTCTTTTTTTCCTCTGCTTTTTGTTCTCCCCTTTTTTTCCGGACCAGCTGCTTTAAATGTTTAAAATATAAATACTCAGTTAAGAAATCAGTTTTATAAGAATTAAACCTACCTACATTTTCTTCCAAAATATTAAACACTGGGTTTTTACTCATTGCATTACCTGCAGATGCTAGAAATATTATGTTCGCTGGCTAAATGGAATTTGCCACGCTTGATATCGTAAAAGTATATACTACTACATCAAAATTTCTCCTGTGAAAGACAGAATATAAAAATCTAAACTTACGCTTCCCCGCAAAAGAATAAAAAATAACAAAACAAAAATGAAACATAGAATATGTTGTTAGGGGACACATTGAATCCATCTTGAACTCGAATCCTCCGTGGGCCTTAACCAACATCAACTGTTTCTTCATTCACGACTGAAGTATTCATCCCCACGTGGTCGTCACGCAGTTATGATCCCACACCGAGCAGAGTGAAAACACTCAACTCCCAAAGTCCCTTCTCAGCTTCACCATCTCTTTCCACCCCAGTTGCCGCCACGCCCACCACCATTGGAGAACCTACCATTCCTGCCTCCTCCACCTCTTCCACCAAACCTGTAGTTCCCACCACGACCACCATTATCACCAAATCTGCCACCTCTTGATTGTGGCTCTTTCTGTTGCAACTGTGGCAGTGTTTTCACTACCTCTAAACATACATTCGAGGCATTTTCCTGACCTGAAGAACAAACGTGATTCAATTGAAAAATATGACCAACTATATTGTTGAAATGTAGACCCAGAGTGATAATTCAAGTTTGATAAGATACTCATGAAAGTGCTCAAATCCTACGTTAACAGTTAAGTAGAGCTTTACCATTAAGATATATGTCTAAATCTTTAGCTGGTACATCAAAAACAACGCCATTTCCATCAGCAGTGAGTGAAAGACCTTTCACAGCCTCAACCTTCTCTTCAGGCAAAAATCTCCTCAAGATTGAATAGCCATAACTGAAAACAGCCAATGAATTAGCAAGTCAAACAAGTTGAATATGTTCACACAAGTAACACTCAAAATTTAGTTTTGTTTTTATTCACATAATCAGAATATTTACATCCCAATGATTGTACGCATCAATATAACCACATAATCAACAAACAAATTTTAAACGGATGAAAAATAATCCAGTCTACATTAACTTGAAATTTTGAATGCTTGATTTCTTAAGTTTCTGCACTTCTTTTAAAGCAACATGTAAATGTCATAATTTGTAATAAGGGATTGTTGTAAGGTTCTCACGATTGGGTATAGATTGGTTTCCCAGTCTCAAGGACTAATGTAACATAGTTCTCCATGGAAGTGAGAAGTGATCTTTGCTTTACATCGGTATAACCCTGCATATTACATGATAAGACAATTTTCCAGGTTAGAAAAATAACAAATGAGGGTTTAATATATTTAAAAGAAATTTTGCAAGAAAAAATAAATGGAGAAAACGTGGGAGAACATTGACTCACAACAGCCTTGGCAAGAGCCTTTGCCAGTAATTCAATGACTGGTAAACCAGAACTGTTCAAAAGCTCTTCAGCAGCAGACTTGAATGCAGGAACCACACTACATTTTTATGATGATATATGTTAACAGCAAAAGACAGCATTAAACACTTTAACACAATTAGCAAATAACAAGCATACCTATCAGACACTTGGATAATCATTTCAGCAGCTTCCCCACTAACAGCTTTGGCAATATCATCGGGCTGAGGGGCGGATACGTGTTCAAATTTTACACCGGACTCTCTTTCTATTCTAGGTATGTTAGATCTTTTTGGATCATAAAGCATGACAGCAACCCCAGTATTACCTGAATAAAAACAAAACCACAGTATAACCTTAAATCGATAACTCCAATATCACAATCCCATAGTAAGCCAATAGCAAATCCTGTAGAAATACCTGCTCTTCCTGTGCGTCCAGAACGATGGATATAGGCTTCTACATCTCGTGGGGGTTCACACTGATACAAAATACAAATATCAGCATACCAGGTTATGACAAAAAAAAAGAATAATCTGATACATTGTATGTACATTCATCAAAAGTACCTGGATAATTAACTGAACATCATTGATATCAAGACCTCGAGCTGCCACATTTGTGGCAACTAATGTCATGAATTTCCCAGACCTAAAGCCAGACAGAGTAACCTGCCGGGGACAGGATACAATAAGAAAACACATGGGTGGCAAACACTATAATTAAAATAAATTGTGAAAAAGAATATACAACAGTCCATAAGGATACAAAGTTTAAAGCAACAGTTCACAAGTCAATAACTAAACCAAAATTCAGGTAATAGCTCACCTCACGTGTTGATTGCTGTATGTCACCATGGAGAGCTTTTGCTCCATTCAAGATCCCTGCAAGCTGAGAAGCACATTCTTTTGTCTCGGTAAATACAATTGTCCGGCCTCCACTGAACCAGATCAACAATGAAGATTAAAATTCCATATACTCCAAATAGATATGATATGTGAAAAAAAAAAACACATTGAATCATATAATCACCTGCTATAACAGCGAATAATATCTGGGATAAGTTGGGCCCTGGCAGAACTAGTACAAGGAAGAACAATATGCCTAACATTGGTGCTGGCCTTCATTTTTGTATTTCCAACAAGGTCAGCAGTTTTCTTATCTGGCTTCAAAAATTTTAAAGCAATCTGGCACAAATAAAAGCAGCGTACCATTAAAGACCCTAAATATAACATCCAATAAGTATAAGGAAGTAATCATCACATAGAAGCATACTTGCTTAACCCAGTCTGGCAAAGTAGCACTGAAAAGAAGTGTCTGAACTTTATTAACATTTTCTACCTTGCCTGCAAAATATCAAACAAGAGATCATTGTAATACTGAAAACATCCTATCAAAGCATCATGCACTAAAAGATATGAGGAAACGTTTTGAAACATTCTTCGGAAAAAATTTAGTCTTGTTGAACTGCAAACTAGCTCAATTTATCAGAATCAAAAGACTTGCAGAAAGAAAATTGGCCTGCCACTGATAAAGTCAATGCTATATTGAGAAAGCAAAGTCAAAGCTATAGAGTAACTAAATAAAATGAGCATGAAAACAATAAAAGCAGGGGATTTGCCAAGGAAGCATAGGGAACATTGTCTCAACTTCAATTCCTGGGTTTAAAAAAGTGACCTCTACAATGAAGATTTATTATGATTTATCAATAATTCAGAAGATAAGTTGTAAACAGTATTAGTATCACAAATTCACAATGAGCTTAACATAATTGATACAAAAATTGAGACTTGGCAGCACTTGATGCCCATGCATTGAAAATAAAAGGAAAAAAAAGATACCTAGAATCATTTCAACATCTTCAACAAAACCCATCCTCAGCATTTCATCGGCTTCATCAAGGACACGAAACTTTAGTTGGCTCAGGTCAATATTTCCCTTCTCAATATGATCCTACACCAATACATCCAAGATGGAAATCACAAAATATTGTCAACTTTTGTCTTTAAAACACACAAAGCCAAGCTTTCGTGCAATCTACTTTTGCAATAATTTACATTCATATAAGGAGATAACAAACTAGCTTCGTATAATCGATCAACTAGTGTTACTGCAATTACCTTCACACGGCCTGGTGTGCCAATGACAATATCAACACCTCTCCTCAGCTTAAGTTCTTGACCTTGATATGGAGCTCCACCGTATAAACAACATGAACTCAATCCCATCGCCCCACCATACACTTCAAAATCAGCATGCACCTAAAGAACAAAACACTCCTCATTTAAAAAGAACAATACATTCACCCTGCAATGCACAGGTACCGATACTCATGCATACAAGTACATACCTGGCAAGCCAATTCCCTAGTAGGTAGAAGCACGAGAACACTCGGAGTCCTCCCGTAGCCAGTCTTTCTCGCAGATTTTGCTGGACCATTTATTAAAGACTCTAATATGGGCAACACAAATGCCAGAGTTTTACCCTACATTTTCACCAAAGAGGAGACAATTGAGATAATAAAACTAAAACCCTTTACACCACTCAAAAAACATTGACATCTTTTCTCTCAAGTGTTACAAAAGTCAAAACAAATCATGCGCAATTCAAATAACAACAACAACAACAACAAAAAGCTTATCCCCGACTACGTGAAGTTAGTTAAAAAAACAAAACTTTAGGAATACTATTAAAGAATTGAACAAAACAAAAATCGGTAGGAATTAGGGTTTGTGATAAGAAAAGATACAAACCTGACCAGTGCGAGCACGGCCAACCAAATCAGAACCATCGAGAACGGTGTCGAAGGTCATGGCCTGAATGGGAAACAGCGATTCGATACCCTTCTCCTTCAATTTCTCCCTCAATGGTTCCGAAATCCTGAAGTTGGAAATCGCGTTGGGGTCATCCTTCTTTTCTTCTTTAGGCTCCGTTACCAACAAAGGCTGTTCTTTTTCTTCGGACTTGACAACCTTTTTCTTCTTTTTCTTTTTATTCTGACTGTCGTCTTCTCTGGAAGCAGGTTCGGGTTCGACGAGGTCGGAGCTGGTCTCGTCGTCCCCATTGTTGTAGCTGTAAGCGGCGGGCATGGCCTCTGGTTCTAATAAATCTGAAGCCTTGCGCTTCTTCGTCTTCTTCCCCGAAACCCCATCGAGGTCGGGATCAGTGAGGGATTGGGTCTTTGGTTTCTTTTTGTTGGAAATAGGTTTAGGGGTGGTGGTGTCAGTTTCAGAGAGAGAGAGTGAAGGCATGGTGATGGCGGCGTGAAGAGAAGAAAGAGAAAGGGAGCGAGAGATTTTCTCCTGCTTGAAAGGGGGTATGGCAATGAGGTGCAGAAGCAGGAGAACAAAAAGGAGTAAGCGCCGACGAGGTTTTCGGATTTATAGCTTTGGCGGTGGAAACATTCTTATACATCTCTCCTCAACTCTAAACCTAATTCTTTTTTTATGCTTTTTCTTTTTTTTCGCCAACGGCTGATTCTAAACTGTCGCAAATTGCAACTCTTACTTATGATAAGTTAGGTTAGTTTAGGTTAAATTTTTTTTAAAAAAAAGGTTAATTTGATTGCCACGTTTCATATATTTACAAAATTTCAATTAGATTTCTCAATTTTTTTAATTTGATTTACTATTAAAATTTTATAATAAATAATCGTAAAAATTATTGAATACAATTAATTTAATTGATAAATAATCATTTTAATCACAGTGTAAATAAATGTATATACATATATCTGGAATTTTAAATTATAAAATTTCAAAAATTATTTCACTCAATAAAAATCTATGTTGATCATGATTAACAATACTACAAACTAACATTTATTGATAAATAAATGATAATCATGATTTATGTATATTTTATTGTATTTAACGACAATCAAAGATTTTAATTATTGATTGATGAAATTATCAATGAAATATAAAGGTATTATTTGAATAACAATAACAACATTGATTTTAAATTACCATGAATACTAGCACAAGGCCTCTTTTAAGTTATTAAATTTTTATATATTTTAAAATTATTAGATAATAAATTTTATTATATTATTTGTATTTAATTTGTTATTAAAAAATTAATAAAAATTATTCCCCCTCTATATACAAAATAAAATAATCATATTAAATGATAATATTTTTAAGAATTGTTTTTAATAATAATTTTAAAAAAATTTAAAAAAATATTTAGATTTTTTTAATTTATTTTCTTTTAATTTATCTTCTTTATTGAGACACAATGGAAAAGATAAATTGAAAGACAAAAAATAATAATAATGTTTTTTTATACAATGAAGAACAGGTGATCAATTACTAGAGTTAGAGCTAATAATATGAATTCAAAACTCATGGGTCAATCTGATCCACTATGGGTTTAGATCAAACCCAAAATAAAGATTCACATTTAGTGATAAAACTTATCCAGTTTCACTCGTATTGAATTCATGATGAGTCGAATTGACCCAACTAACCTACTTTAAAAAATAACATATTACTATTTTATAATATTTTTGTAAGACTTTAAAATGTTTAATTCATTTAATTAAAAATAGAGTAAAACTTACATAAAATACACTTTTACTATTTTGTAATATTTTTTAACATTATTTTTTTTAGTGTTTTGTTCAATACTACTTTTAAAATTTTCATTATTATAGTTCTAGGCTTCTAACTTGTTTGGATAATGAAAGATTTAATTTAACTATTATTTTTCTAATTTATTTAATACTTTCTAAAAAATGATTTTTTTAAACAAATGTTTTTTTTTTAATTTTAAGTAGGTTGGTGGGCAACCCGTTTAAACCACAAACTTTGGTAGGCCAGGCCGTGCCTTTTTTTCTGAGATCAACATGAAGTGAATGAGGTTGGGTTCACCCGTTTATAAGGCGAGTCGAATTTAATAAGTTGGACCAGTCCGTTATTCCAGCTCTATTGATTACCTATATTATTGTTCTTATTTACATTCTTAAAGATATAATAAGGACATGCATGTGTTTTATACCAATTACATAGTAAATTACTCAGCACTAAGTTTGTCCATGTATTATGTCTCTCAATTTCGACACAATTGTAAATGTACGATTTGGAATAATCAAATTGAAAATTTTGAATCTCTCTTAAGAGAAAGAACATGCTACGAGATAAGAAATCTAACAATAATGTTGAATAGTTATAAATACAAAGCCACCAATGATCAATATCGTTTATATTTTAAGTCGAATATCTCTGCAAAGTCAATTGTTGATTCATCTATTTCATTTTATGAGTTTAGCTTCACACCTTATACCAATATTTTTTAAGCAAGCACCAAGGATGTATATTTAGTCAGTAATATATAAAAATTATTTTTAATAATTATTTGAACGAAACTAATAGTAAGAATATTGGGAGAGCATGTTCTTGAGTGCATGGTACTGATTGAGACTACCGTCTAATTAAGATGTTGTAATTGATTGATTATCCCTTAATATTATTTTTAAGATAATTATTTACATATATTTTCATTCAACTTATATCATTTTACTTTTATCAACGAACTTTTTAGTGAATCTTATCAAATCCTTTCAATTCAACTTTTTCATTGTTTTGATCCACTCCATTTCTCTACCATCAATTCAAATATAGTCTTATTTTTCTCGGCTTTTTTTTTAAAAAAAATGTGAAGAAATTTTAGCAATTTTATACTCAAGAAAAAAAAAATACAACTCAATTTCAAGTTTAAAAGCAACTGAGGTGAATATTGATACTCTAACAATTGCAAATCTAACCAGATATATCATCTTCCATGTAATTGAATTAGCGTAGAAATGCAATCCCCCTAGCCCCTTCATCTTTTGCCATATTATAGCATTTGATGATCCTGGAGAGAAAGTTAGATGTGTTGCTGGCCTATATTATACAGATCATAAGTTAGCTACTTAGTTTGATGGTGACTAACTAGCAGAGCATACAAGGAGTTGAAGAGTAAACAGTTAATTGGATTAGCTCATTAGTTGCTTAAACAATTCAGAAACAATGCCTTGTTGGTCAAAATGAAACTAAGAAGAATGACACTGAATCACATCATATCTTAAAGTTAGAGATTATTTAGAGCAAATTTTTTCCAACAATAGTCAAAAGAACAGCGATAAATCAACTCTTACTCCGATAGCTTCCATTCAAATTAAAGTTCATTTCAATTTTACTCCCTCAGATGAAACATGAAAGGTTCAGCAGATACTATTGGGGGCCCTTCTTGTTCAAACATTAAACACACCATAAACTGAAAACAAATTTAAAAAAGAAAGCCAAGTAACTTTTGACAAGGGTTTTACACATCCGGCGTGTCTCTACTTCTGCATATGGTGCTAAGTTTCATGGCTACAAGGTATGTGAAATATTATAAAATGAAAATTGCATAAACTTACAACCAACAGCTAAGAACAAATCCTAGAACCATAAATATAAGCCATTTCTGCATTGATACCTGATACGAAGAAGAAGAAGCACCATTGCACAAATTAAATCCATACCATGTATCTCTGGGGATATATGTGTTGTAATAGAAAGTAACAGCCCTGCCGTTATAACTATTGATTTTCACACTTTCAGGCTTCCAGCCATCTAATCCAGATCTATATAGGTACACATAACATATCTGATATGCACACGGACCAGTTATCTGAAATGTATCCGAAGAACAGCTCTCAAATGTACCTGAAGCTGGATCATCCAGTCTTGGTGCATATATCTGGTAATAATTGAAAGAAGTAAAATATGAATTTCCAATTATTCAAAGAGTTTATTTTTTTATATAGTAACACGCTGTGAAGCATGAACTAATCAGAAATCACTCTACATATAACTTTTAAAACAATCATTACAAAAGTCAATAATCTTAACATAACAATCTATGATTAGATGACAAAGTAAAAAACCTTTATACTATCAATACATTTTAATTAAATTCTTGTTCAAATTTAAGCTTCCATAGTAAGCTAGATGCATAAGCTTATTGAAGCCCTTCTCTTTTTCAGATTCTTTGAATCTGTTAAGCGCAATGTACAAACATGGATTCAAAAAACATCAATCTGTTTAGTGATTTGGACAGACTCATGGCATGCTTGACCAAAACTAAGCAACTTTCTATCATTAACGCCTAAAAACTTTGTCAGTTAAAGATTCTAACTTAATCCAAGTTCAATAGCTATCCAACAAAAACGAAGTCTGTGTTCAACCGTTAGCCTTTCTATACACAAATATAGAAGCAATTCGTGCACTTAAGAACCTATAAGAAAGTGACATGAAAGAACTAACCACAGAAGGACCTAACAAAATATCTAGAGAGGAAATCCAAGATTCATCTGCCTGACTGCTAGATGCCAAAAACATCAACTCCACCACCAACAACAAAAAAAAAAAAATAATGGAAGTTAGCAAGTGACAACGATAAACTCCAAAAAACTACCGAATTTCCATGATTCTGAGTGCAATTTCAATTGTGGGTTTGTTCCTAATTCCTCAATAACCAACATACTTTAGAAAATTTCACTCAAAATTCAACCTTGAACCAAATAAACATATTTCAATCCATAACATTTCTGACAAGCTCTTTCACTCACTGAAAAAAAAACAATAAATAAGTGGAAAAATTCGATGAAGAGAAAGCAAAACCTGATTGCCATAAGCATCCCCAAAAGAAATACTGATCTGATCCCTTGTATACCTAGGAGACGAACAGCTAGTAGATATAACCACCAAGTAAGAACAAGTCCCGGCGTTCTTCATCTGTTTAAGAAAAAAACAAAAAAATAAAGCCTTCACCATATAAAAATAACACTAAAGAAACTGAAAAAAGAGAAAGAGAGAGAAATAACAAAAGGGTTTCTGTTTTATATTTTGGTTCATGAGAAGAAGTAGTTGGCTGTACCTGGATATAGCTGACATTGAAGGACTCAGCGGCGTGAGGCAGAAGAGAAACAGATTCAGTCTCTGAGACTGAGAGGGTCAATCCAGAGGCCAAGAAGAGCAGAACAAGAAGAACCTGTTTGATCATTTTTTTTTTCAATTCTGAAAGCTGAAACTTTAGCCAAAAGAATTTACAAGAACATAAAGAGTGGAGCTGTTGGTTGGGGAAAAGAAAAAATGCGTAGGTTTGGGGTTTGGACGCCTTCGTTGAAAATTCAACCTTTTATTGTTGTGTGCGTAAGTCATAAGACATAGGCAAAACTCAATAAGGGTAAATGTATCTTTAAGGTCATTTGTTAGATGTTTTAGATGCAGCCATGCAGGGATCCGATGAAATCAGAATTTCACCTTGTAATTTACGCTGATATTTAATGAAAATTCTTATTACATAGTAGTAGATTATTTAAGTGCTTTTATTTAATTAAAAATAGAGTTTATCTTGATTATTCACATAACAATGTTAATTTAAATGTCCACGAGTTGCACACTTTAACTGGTATATATTATTTATTTATTCTAGAAAATGTCAGCCACACAAAATGTTAATAAATAGTACCATCCTATTCACGGTCGTAGAGGTAGAATAAAGGTGCCCGTTTTTTGTTTTTCAATTTTGGCTATGTTTGGATTTTCAGATGAGAAAATCTAAAAGTATGTTTAAAAATAAAGTTAGTTTGAGATTATGTTTAATTATTTTTTAAAAATATGTCCGAGAGTAATTTTTTTTCTATAAACTTATTTTTTATAAAAAAAAATGAGACTTAAAATATTTTTTGCAAAATCAATTTGCAAATTTAAGTTTAACCCAGAGATAAATTTACAAACTTTAATTAAAAAATCCACTTAATAGTCACACCCAAATGAGTTCATCTGCTAAATTAAGTTGAGAAGGGATTATAATCAAAAGGCAGAGGAAAGATGCGTACCCTTGCTTGACAAGAAAATGGCTTCAACAAAAAGGAACACAAAATAGAAACGTTATTGGGGATAAAGACACCTATAGCCGTATCGCTAGACTGCTTTGGCTGGTATCTACGGACTACGGATATGGAGAAACTTGGAGGGGTTTTTTTTTTTAATAAAATGTGGGCAAATTTTTTTATAGTTGGAAGTCAATTTTAGATTATTATCGAAAATAGGATGAGTCTTAGTAGTTGTCATGACTTCGAAGTGGTAAGTTTAATTTTTTATTTATTTGTTTATGACTTTAAAATCTTTTTTTTTTCTTACGACAGTTGTAAATTTAATTATTTTTTTTATATTTTATGATTTTGATGTCGTATTTTTTTTCTTTTTTTTATGTTTAAAGTTTTTTATTTTAGAATTCTTTTTATTTTATATTATTTATTTCATTTAAAAATAAATCAAATTCAATAACATTATTAAAAAATTATCTAAATTTTAAATATGTAAAATATATTAAATAAAACAATATTAAAAAATTATATAAACTATTTTAAATAAAAAATATTAAAAAATAAATAAACTTACGATAAGATAAAAAAAATCATATACAACTTTGATTAGTAAACAAAAAAAATTGAAATTATAAATTCTTTTACCACTTTAGTTAAAAAAAAGTAAAAAATAATAATAGATATTACGACTTCTAGCTATAAATTTAAATTATTATTTTAAATTAAGATATTTTTATAAAATATTTTTTAAGGAAACAATTTTTAGGAGCTTTTCTTTTGAAACAAAAATACTTTTAGGAGTTTTTATTCTAATCTTACAACAAAAAATTAGGAGGTAAAATAGATACTGGAGGCTTAGTACGAGAGGGGGAAAATAGAAATTTTGCATAAACAAAAAATTAGGGAGTGAGAATATCAATGTCGTGTCACTAATCGCTCTATAATTGTGGGCCATTACTATCTTTAGCCCAAAAGATAGTATGAACGGAAGGAAACTGAATGGCTATTACTATATCTACTCCTTTTATTTTAAGTATATTCCCATTTTCTTTTAAATCAAATTACTTAAAGAATATTTTCTTTTCAAACCCTTTTTCTTTCATTTGGACAACACATCCCCCCTTTCTTTTATCACACTCTCTCCTTTTTTTCCCTATCTTCATCTCACTTCAATCTATTGTTTTAATCTTCCTTTGTTTCTCCTTTGCTCGGTCTTTTGCTTCAGCCCAAGATTTGTTCATCCTTCAAACTCCAATGTAGCCTGCTCATGCTTCTAACTACTTTTTCTCCCTTGTTTTATTTTTGTCCTCTCATACAACATCATCAATGTCTTTCATTTTATATATACAACAATGTATGGCTAGATCTTAAATCTACCAAAGTTGTTGTAGTTAAATGCCTCTTAGAGATGTTTAGGTTGAAAGACAGATATTAATTATATGTTTTATCCACTTCAATTGTTTCATTATTATACAATTTTTCCTTTTTAGAGGATTCTCAATGATTTTAGTGTTCTACTTAAAAAATTTCAAATGCTTTTTAAACATTCCAAAAAATTCTTTTTGGAACATAAATAGTATTCCAGAAAGTACCTTTCGTATAACAGATTTATTTTTTAACATTTCAAAATACTTTTTTGGAACAAAAAAAATATTCCTCAATGTTAAAAATAAAAATGTGTTCCAAAAATTATACTCCAAAATAATAGTTATGTATTAACATTATGGTTATGGAGGGTATAAATGATAATAAAAATTAGAAAAAGAAGAAACAAATGGAAGTATACTTAGCAGAAAAAGGAAGTGGTTACAGTAAAAGCCTACTAAAACACATACACCACAATGATGGTCTCAAAGATTCATTAGGTATTCTAATTTATAGGTTATTCACGTTCAAAATAAACACTAAAGTTATACGTGAACGACTAATAATGTAAAAAAAAAAAACTTTTTCAGTATTAATATATTAAATTAAATTCTTAAACTAATTATTATAAAACTCAATATATGTAACATAATATTTTGGCTAAATTATTATTTTGGTCCCCTTAGTTTTTAAAATTTATGATTTTGATTTTCTTGTTTTTAATTGTAATATTTGATCCTCCTAATTTTATAAATTGACGATTTTGATCTTGTAATATATTATTAACTAATAATTATGATTATTAAAGATATTGAATTAATTATAAATTAAATAAAAATTATTAATCATTAAAAATTTTAGTAAAAAATTATTAATCCTAATATAGTGTTGTTGTTAGTAGAGTTACATGCACTAATTGAGGTGAGAGAGGTGTTTGCGAAAAAGATGAAGAACATGTAAAAAATTATGATTATCAATAATTAATTATTTAAATTAATTTAATAACTCAATTAATTAAAATTATTTATTATTAATCTATCAGAAAAACTAAAATCACTAATTTATAAAATTAGGAGATCAAATATTACAATTAAAATAAAATAAAAACAAAATTAATTTGAGAAACTAGAGAATTAAAATTGTAATTTAACCTAATATTTTCTTATTAAAATCTATTAATATTGTCAAATAACAGTTTTTGTGAGTCAAAATAAATTTCATTATAAGATTTAAACTGCATATTCGGTCAGACAGCTTTACTGATTAAGTGTCCTAAAGAGTTTTTTTTTATACTTGCCAATGGTTCTTTACAAGAAAACAGTAAAATAGTAATACGGACAGTGTCACTTTCATCACCATGATTTCGTTTACTTTAACGTGTCCATGCTTTTTTTCATAGGTGCAAGCGTCCATACTTAATGCTTATCTTCCAATTCCTATTTCGCAGTGTAACGATGACGCCATCATCCTAAAAGAGTCAGCAAGGAAATAATGGAAAAATTATGGAATTCCTTTTGGTTTATTTTTCTAATGAACTTTAGTAATCCTAAAGGTCTTAAACAAATATGAGTCATGTATACTTAATAGTACTTTATTCTTACACCTTAGCCGCTTGCCTTTAGTTTAATATGCGTGCATAAACGACTAATTGACCTGAGATTCCACCCATTTTTATGCTTCATTAACCCTTTGAAGGCCCACAGGGCCATTGTAGAAATTGAATAGATTCCCCAATTTTATGAAAGCACCATCTTTCAAAACCCTTACTTTTGTATTGGAGGGTACAAATTTATCCTTTTGCGGTTCATACCTTGTTGTATGCATCCATTCTACATAATCCAAGCAACCCATAACAGTAAAAATGGAGAAAAAGGTTGGGAGCAGAAATGGCAATTGAGTTTGGCTGAATCCACATTTGAGCACTATCAACTGCTCACGGACGCATCCCTGTTAAGCTCTTTACCATTTGTCCATTTGCTATACATGGTGCAAGCAAGAAAATAAAATTCATTATTGGAATAGGAAATTATGCACACATGCACTGTTTTTTCCTCACAAAAATTATAGCAATTGATAGCAATACATAATGTATATAGAAGACGCAGCTGACAAAAGTTGATTACTGGTGAGTTTATTATTGTGAAGCACATGCACTGTTCTTTGCTCACAAAAATCATTAGCAATATGTCCAAGAGGACCAAGATGTAGTAGTTTTTATACTGCATTTTTTTCTTTGTCATGTTGCGTCTCTTTCCTCTCCTCATGATTGCTCCAAAAAACAGAAGGAAACCTGAAGCAGCAGCAGTCCCAGGTCAGAGTAACATTAGAAACATTTGAATCAGCAATCGATGGCCATCAATCTCTGTTCTCTAGCCAGTAACAGCAGCTTTTTATCAAACAGCATGGTACGTCAATTTGATTGTTTTGCGACAACTAGAATCATATGCTAAAACAAATGGTACGATGGTCGGATTATCAACCATCTTGTCAAAATTAACTCCATAAATAATACTACTACTATCTCTATCCATAAACACATAAATTCATCGTAGTGAAAAGAATCGCAATATAAATATCAATATTAATATGGTACATACATCGATCTCATTGTGCACCTATATATAAATAACACGTGTAAGAAAATAGAAAGAAAAAAAAATGAAACTCTATCCTAGGGAATTCACCTGAATAAAACATATCGTATTTTTTCATTTATTTATTTATAATAATTCTCCTAAATCTAAGACGAACGAAGAAGCATTGCATCGCCGTTATTTCCACTTATGAAACTGCGGTTGTTCCTGTTCCTTAATCCTTTTGAACACTCCTTCGATGGCAACATCGAAAGCGTCCTCCACACCATCTAACCCTTGTTTCGTGTTTGCGTAAACCAACCTCGGAATGTACTCAATTACTTTCTCCCTCATCTTCCTCACCTCCTCTTTCGTGAACTTCTCGAGCACGTTTTTCACGGTTAAGGTTCCATTCTTCACCGCGTTCCGGTCTATGAAAACCGAATAACTCTCCGGTTCGACCGGCAAGAACCACTCGTACTGCAAATACGCGGTTCGCCGCCAGAAAAAAACCGGAATCGAACCGGCCACCATGCAGTCAAAAATGGAGCGGCGCGTGAAGC